>NW_006913287.1:0-58104 GCF_000281105.1 Coniosporium apollinis CBS 100218
GAAAGCTTTTTATTACTCTAAAAGAAATATTAAGAGATATCTTAAGAATACTAAACTTAAAAGTAATAATACACTTATCTTTTAGAGTTTCTTTTTAATATACTATATTGTAAATAGAGAACTCTATAATAATTATAAGCTTCTTACGCTATAAGCTTAGTATAAATAAAAGAAATATCTTAAGGTTATAGCTATATAGTAATAACTCCTACTTCTTAGTATTATTAATAACCTAATCACCCTTTAGTATAGTCTAAAAAAAACAAGAAATAAGTATAAATTCTTAATAAAAATAAGTAATAGTAGGTAGACTTAGAGTATTAGAGACATAGTAGTTATAGTAATAGGGGAGCTTATTCTTATAGCCCTAGAACTTTATACTAGAAAATATTATTAATCTTAAAATCTTAAAGCTAGGAAATTATTTTTACTAAAAATATATTTTAAGGCTTTCTTTCTACTTAGCCTATGAATATTAGAAAGCTTAAAATAATGAAAGTTTATATTTACTTTTATTGTCTTTATATCTATAGTCTAGCGTATCTTCTACTTAGTCTTTTTATTCTAAATAGTAGTTAATCTAGAAGAAAATAAGAAAATTAGTAAGTAAATCTTAATATAAGTAAGAATACTAAAGAATTAAAAGTTACTATTATAATAAGTAATTAGCAAGTATATCTTAGTAATATTAAGATTATCTCTATTTATAGCTTCACTTTAATATAAAACTAAATAATATAACAAATAATAATATTAAGATATACTTACTAATACATCGATTTATATAAAGGCGATAAATATAGAGAGAAAGATAGAAGTTATGTAAAAGCTTATAGAAAATAAGATATATTATATAAAGTCGCGATATAATTATAATATTAATAATAAGATTTATATAAGTAGAAATAAGTTTACTTTAGTAGTATCTTATTATTAATAATAATACTATAGTATTATATTTATTAGTATAGCCGCAAGTATAGTCTAAAATAATATAGATCTATTATAATATATATATCTAGTATTATTAAAGTTATTATTAAAGAAGGAAGGAATTTTAGAGAGTTAGAGTTACTTTACATATAGGGCGCGTTAGTGCGGATAAGTTAGCGCTAAGCTGGCACTAGCCGGCGGTAATAGGGGCGGCTGGAACGTTACTCTATAAGGAGAAGTGGTGATACGAGGATAGGTAGCGCAAGGCCCGCCTAGTCGGGTGGCTTGGCAAGAAGCAAGAGTAATATAGATCCCGCTCCTTTGTGGTTGTTAGTACAGTATTCCTTACCCGCTTCTCGCATCTTAGCGGTCTGCTAGAAGTCCTGACCCCCATGATTAGGTCCTAAGCGATGCAGAGTAAGGGCGCAAGTGAGCCTGGCTAACTACCGTGCTAGTCTTCTCGTACCAATGCATTGAGAATAATAAAATACAAGCCTTGCGCGTGCCCTTGTATGTTCCGTATGCTCACAGCCCGTCCAATAACCGCGCATGCAAAAGATATCTCGCATACATCCGCACTCGGAACCGTTCATCGAGTCGATAGAGCCCAAAATCTTTGGAGTTGAGTTTCCCGAAGGAAACGGGGCTGTTCGGAAACGAAATGCAGACATATGCAAAGTGAAATATGCGACCCCGATGTACCGCGCGACTGCTTTGTTGCATTGGAGCAACAACGTTCGGCGCAATTAATACTGCTCGCCTAAACTGCGCATTTGAAGAGATCCCAGACCAACCGATGGGGTGATGTCCGCATCCTCAAATCTCTTCCTGCAGCTGCGTGACAACGCGCCATAACTCTTCCGCATTCGATGTCTTCATCTACAGAGCGTTAACACAAATCCAGTTGGATGCGAGGGAACATTAACCTTGAGCTGCATCAATTCTAAGTTTGCTCCGCCATGACTGCCCCAGAACATGACGTATTGTCCTGTGGGTTTATCGCCCTTAAAGTCTCCAACCTTCAGCTCCTTCTTCACAGGCGTGTTGAGCACTACACGGTGAGAACCATCAGCGCGCATAACAAATCGCGCCTTCCGTGGCTTTTCTCCATTCTGGTTTTCTTCTGGCGGTGGCTCTTGAACGTTCAGTCGCAATGTGCCCTGACCGCGCTCTTTCCATTCCTTCTTATCAGAGCTGTCGGAGGCATTGACGAAGTTGTAGAGCTTGGCGCGGCAACTGAAGAGAACTCGCTCGTTCTCCTCGCCCGTCTCGACTTCGAGCGTGTCAGCGTGCCTGCGGTACATAGAAGAGGACCGCCAAGACGGTCTGGATAGGCGCAGTACTTACCGTCTTGTTCATAGAAACGCCGATCCTTTCCTTCGTCTTCATCTGTGCGGGGACTCCTGACGGTGTCTTCTTCATCATGACCAGCTTCTCCATCTTCTTCTTCATCGTCATCCGCAGCAGCTCCGAAGGGCCTAGCAGGCTTGTCGCTAAGACCAACGATGCTAGACGCACCCGGAGCCGCGAAGCTGCTCAATCCGCCGCCAGAAACACCTCCGAAGCCACCTCCCAGTCCACCGGCAAGTGAACCGAAGCCGGATGCACCCGTACTGGCACTCGCGAAAGACGGTTTGGCACTTCCGAGGAGGCCACCAAACCCTGAACCAGCAGAAGAGGCGGCTGGCGCGGCAGCGCCGAAACCTGAAGTCGCCTTGTTGCTTGCGGCAACCCCACCGAAGGGGGTGGTGCCGCCTGTCGAGCTGCCAAGAGCACCGAATCCTGATGTCGAAGAACCCGCAAGCGCACCGAAGCTTGATGCTTTGAACGCGCTTTCGGAAGTTTGAGATGATGCGGAGGGTGATTTTCTGCCTGCTAAGGCACTAAAGGGAGAGTTGGCCGAAGTGTTTGCAAAGCCGCTGGTAGGAGGAATCTGATCAAAGTTAATTTGCAACTACGTAGAGAGAAGCGTAAACTGCGTTTTACCTTAGCTACGGTAGATTTTTCTTGTTCTACAGCAGGTTGCGGGCTGTTGCTGTCCCGATGACGCTTTGTCTTCGGTTCCTCGATAGGCGTTGACTTGTCCTGAGCCGTCAGACCATTCTGCACTTCAGTTGACGGCGATTGATGAGATGTGGGTTGGTGTTCATTCTCTGCTTTAGACGCTTTCTCTTGGTCTAAAAGGAACTCATCGCGGGTCCTTTTGTTCTTTGGACTAGTCAAAAACTCCTTGCCATTTTGCTGATCCGAACCTGCGAGCGGTGAAGTTGGCCTCTCCAATATTGTGCCGTTCATCACTATGTTCTTCGGCGCAGTCTGAGTCTCCTCATCGGCCATCTCATGCTCGCTGATTTCTTGGACCGATTGTTCGCCTGACGTCTTGCGCGAACCGCTTCTTGATAGGTGCTGGCCAGACTGAATGTCTCTTGACCTCTTGCGTACGTGCCGTCCAGCGTTTCCTGTCGGCGGCTCATCCGTAGGATGACCCTCCTCAACGTCTTCTATACTTCGCTTCCTCCGCAACCGGCCCCTTTCGTGATGTCCAACGGGCGTGTTCTCGGCTGGCTGATCAGATAGCCCTTTGTTGGCTTCTCCTTCCGTAACTGCATCTTCCATAGGAGCATCAGAAGCCGGTATGTTGTCCGTAGGCAGGCCAGCGATGGACGTTGCTCTTAGCTTCTCACGTGCCTGTCGTTCGCTGCCCTCGGTATCACTGCCTGCCGCGCCATTGTCCAACGCTGAAGAAGTAACAGTCTTCGGGCGTGACGTAGGTTCGTCGGGGGCCTGCGGCGAACCGGATCGCTGCGTTGACCGGGCCATTGTAAGGGTGCGGATGCAGGTGCAGGAGGTGTCTGCTTTCCGGGCGGTAGATATAAAGAGACTATGGTCGAACAATATGGCAAAGCGGGACGACCACGAGGGTAGGTCGGTCCCCACGAAGGCCAGATTATAAGTTGCGAAGTAGCTAGGATCGAGCGTGGACCAGTCTCGCGTATGTCTGGTACACGGAGACGCACAGAAGTCGGCGTTGTCTCTTTGGTGTGGCTCGTTCAAAGAAGGCGGTGGCACCGAACAACGCACCGAGCGACTGTACCTCAGCTCGTGAGATCAGAACCAACACCAAGCTGACCCTACCGCAAAGTGGCTCCAAAGCTGCCAGCACAGGATCCGCGTGACCAAAGATGGAGAGAGGAGTCTTCCCGAAGCGCGGCTGGTCGCAGTGTTATCGGCGACTGAGTAGCGGTCGACTTCGCGTAGAGCGGCAAGCTGCGTTGCTTTGCTGTACTCTGGCGCACAAAGCGTGGCGGGCACCTATTCCAACGCGGCGCCCTTGATCTTGGATATCGTGACAGGCCACACAAGCGCGCGGAACCAGGTATCTGGGAGGCTTGGGCGTGCTTGGTGAGATGTACTCGAGTAGGGGGGCCGAGGACGAATTTGATACCGGCGCTTGAGTGTTTGAGCGTGAGGTGGGGGCCTCTGACTTGACTGGAGCTTCGCGGGGAGCAGAGCGCGGCGCCCTGCCACTCACAGCATCTCCTTGGACGGCCTTGGAACACCGCCTGCCATTTTTGCTCACAAAGACATGCTCGGACCGAACCAGATTCGTACGCTGGATTCAGACATGTAAAACTACGCTTGCGAACTCTATACTTATGTCCTCACGCTAGCACGCTATCTTGTCCAGCCTGTTCACTCTCACAAGGCCTCAGAAAGCCGCTATATGCTATAAGGTAGACAGCGGCTCTGGACATCCTACATCGCCTCCAGATACAATTTGCTAGGTTCCATATCCGCATTCTTCTCTGCACCTGTAGTATTGTGTTATGATGTGTTTGTAATAAACCTGCAAAATAAGAAATATTGAAGAAAAAGCAAAGCCGCCTAGCTGATGAAGCACAAACACCCTAGCCCCACATAAAAGACAAGCAAGGGGTATACTGCGATGCCGACTCGATTTCGCACAACGCCGGACCCGCCCAGGATGCTAACTCCAGCAGCTAGAGACCACGCGACAAGAACAATGTAGACCGGGATCCGCGCGATCGTGACCAGGTTCAGAGCGCTCAGCAAGGCCGCAATGACGAGCGGAAAGAGGGTATAGCCGATGATGCATACAGCCTGGAAGAACGATCTAAGCTGCGGTTAGCAAGTGAATTGCCCAGATCACGGTTGGAAAACTCACATGTTCCCACCAAGAAGCTTGATCTGCAATGTCACGACGGCCTCTCCAATCCATACCATTGCGAACACGCCGGAGAAGACGAGCGATTTCTGATCCTCTTGTGCCCGCATTGAGAGCAGGAAACTTAGTAGCAAGCAGAACAGTAGAGGGCCCCTGTATCGGCATCAGGTTAGCACGGTGCTGTGCGCAACGAGCAAGAGAGTCGCCCACCAAAGATCCCAATCCCTCAGCCCCTCACTCATCCCGCCCTGCAACACCACGTCGGCATCCGGCCACCTCCCTACCAGCCCCCTCACTCCCTCCGCACTGAACCCCGTAGCCTCGCCTCTCTCAGCAGCGCCAATACCACCGCCTCTCTGCATAATACCACCAAGTAGATACTTCGGCCACAGCACCTGCTTCATCTTCTCCCACACCGCGAACAGGTCTCTCGACAGCGTCTCCCACACCGTTTCATCAATCGTGTTTTGCGGTGCTCTTCGGTCCTCGCCGGGGATGCTGGAGGTGAGATAGTTCTGCGTTTCTCGGGGGTGGGAACGCGGCTGGATGTTGCCGGTTAAGGGGGCGCGGTCTGAGGCTGGCTGGAGCGGGTCGTCGAGGTCATCAAGGCCGGCTACAAAAGATCAGTAGACGCAGCAAACGAGAAGCCGCTAGGTCGTATACCGTCGTCTGGATCAATCAGGTCCCGCTCCACCGCGTCGTTGTCGTACGGGTTGTCATGTCCGGACGTTGATGCGCTGGGCATCATCGCAGCCATGGTTGGCTGTAATCCGTGGAAAGTCGCGGTCGGCCTAGCGCGCTATAGACGCCCTCGTCTGTTCTAATCGCGGCGTTGTTTGACTTTTCTATCAAGCCGACCTGGAGTAGTTACAGTGAGTGCCCGGTTCTCTGCGAGTCTGCCAACCCGCACCGCGGCCACAGCTCAGCTCCTGCGCAAGGCTCGGCGAAGCTTTAGTCCGGTACGGGCGCCGTTGAAAGCTTGACCCTTCTTGGCTTTGCTAGCGCGGCCCCCCATGCCACAGTCCCGGGGTCCAAGCTATCAGTCAAGGTCCGAGAATTCGACCGTGAGCTTGACTATAAGAATGACAATAGGCCTATTGGCGAGAGCATTGGGCACACGTTAGCAGCAATTCTCTCATGAGCTCAGCATGCCTGATGCAATTCTAGACGACATATCGCACAGGCGGTACAATCCACTGCGGGGCAGTTGGATCTTAGTGTCCCCCCACCGGACGAAAAGGCCCTGGCAGTAAGCGAGCAGAGCAGCTTCAACGTCTCTGAGAACAGGGTCTAATCTCGCGTAGGGGCCAGCAAGAAGCCGCCTCGAAGACGACGCTGCCAGACCATGATCCATCCGTGAGAACTGTGGACCATGTACCGAGGGCCAAGCACTGAACACACTCCAGTGCTACCTCTGCCCCGGAAACAAGCGCGCCCAGGGCGATGTGAACCCGAAGTACGAGAGCACCTTCATCTTCGTCAACGACTACAGCGCCGTGAAAGAAGAGCAAGCAGACTACAAGCCTCAAGACCAGGATGGCGGTACGCGCTCAACCTCCACCGCCCCACAGACCGCAACAGGCAAGCTGACTTCCGTATCAGGCCTCTCGGCTCGCTTCCTCCGCGCCGAATCCGTCACAGGTAAATGCTACGTTATAACCTTCTCCCCCCGGCACAACCTCACCCTCGCCGACCTCTCACCCCCCGAAATCGTGCCGGTAATCGAAGCATGGACAAGCCTCTACACGGCCCATCTCTCCCCGCACAGCCCCCTCGCGCAAGTTGCTCGAGCGACTACGCTTGCACCTCATGGCCATGACGATAACCCCTGGGCGCCAAACTCCCAGTACAGATATATGCAGATCTTCGAGAACAAGGGCGCGGCCATGGGCTGCAGCAATCCGCACCCGCATGGCCAGGCTTGGGTGACGACGGGCCTGCCCGAAGAACCTGCCCTCGAGCTTACACAGCTGCAAAAATATCGGAGGGAGCAAGGTGGGGCAAACATGCTTGAGGATTATGCGACGCTGGAGGCCTCGAAGCAGGAACGCGTGGTGTACGAGAACGGATCGTTTCTGGCTGTGTGTCCGTGGTGGGGGACGTGGCCGTTTGAGGTCATGATTGTGAGTAAGCAGCACAAGCGGGCGTTGGTGGATTTTGGAGCGGGGGAGAGGGAGGCGTTGGCCGAGTGTTTGGCGGAGGTGACGAGGAGGTATGACAATCTCTTTGAGACGCACTTCCCGTACAGTAAGTTCTGGTATGATGTCTTTCGAGTAGACCATCAAGATTCTGATTCAGCGTGTAGGCATGGGACTCCATCAAGCACCGCTAGATGGGACCAAAGAAGAGATTGAAGCGAGTCATTTTCACGTCCACTTCTATCCGCCATTGCTGCGGAGCGCGACGGTCAGGAAGTTTTTGGTGGGCTACGAGATGATGGCAGAACCGCAACGGGACATTACGCCTGAGCAGGCGGCCGCACGGCTGAAGAACTGCGGAGGAGAGCTCTACCGTAAGAAGCTGGAATAGTGGACATAGGAGGTTGATAGATCCGTAGTCTCTCCCACATCCTGCCGGTCTTGCTCTGAGTGCTGCGTTGGGAGAAGCTGGGCGCACAAGGCGAACACCGTGAGCGTCTTGACGTCCGCATCCCTTCCTGTGGACATTGGCGTGCCCGCTGCTCGCCGCCATTGGGCCGTTCACGCGGCCCGCCTTCGCCACTGAGTGAATTCTGGACCCAGCTATATTCCCGGCTCATTCGATCTTTTTGCCCTCCCTTTCCGCCTTCCTCAGAGCCCTTTTCCTAATGTCCTCATGCATTTTTTTGTTGAAATCAATGACGAATTTATTCCGCGTCCCGACAAAAGTCTCCAATGCCCATAACATGATCCCGTGACTCCAGTACGGCGCACAGGTATACGCAATCCCACTCGCTCCCCCACTCCTCCCGACTTTGCTCAATGCCGCCCTCACGAACTGCTTCGGCGTCGGGACCATCATGCTCGGCCTCTTGATTTTGCTCATAGCGGAGGTGACGAGGTAGGACTGCACAAGCTGCACCCTGATGTTGTACGGTGCGAGTTCCGAGCCGAGAGCCGACGACCAGTGCTGGAGGAACGCCTTGGAGCCGCTATAAGTTGCCAGCAGGGGTGTGGGTAGAACGCCGCCGAAGGAGGCCATCGTCAGGATAAGCCCGCGTTTGCGCTGGATGAGGATCGGGGTAACAAGCTTCGTCATCCGTAACGTGCCGATGCAATTGATGGTGATAATGTCCTTCATCTCGTCCTCCGGGGTCTGTGCAAACGGCACGGGTATGCTGTGGCTGAGGCCCACGTTGTTGACGAGGATTGAGACATCCGGGAGGTCTGCGAGGATACTGCTGAGGTTCTGATAATCTCGGTCGTCGTTTCGGGCGAAGTCCATGGCGTAGACTTTCGCCTCGACGTCATATCTGGACGAGATGTCTTGCGCAAGGGCATCGAGCTTGGATTGGGTACGGGAGATGAGCAGGACGTTGAAGCCTTTGGCCGCAAGCTGGAGCGAGAATTCTTTGCCGATGCCGTCGGAGGCGCCGGTTACTACTGCCCAAGACCCTTTCCGGCCAAATTTCTGGACCTGTGTATCCCATCAGCAAGCGGATCGCCGCAATTTCGTCGTTGGAAGCAGTGAACTTACAGGCTGGCCTGGCAAAACAAAGAGGCTCAAGAGCATGCGGAAAAAGGCCGCGAGCTTGTAGAGGACGAGGGCTAGACCTACAGCGGCGAAGGGCAGTAACACAGATGGCGGGAGGAAGTCATCCATGGTGAGAAGCTTGATTCCTGAGATATGCTGCTTTCAGCGAAGATGGCGCTCAAGTGGTGTTGGGACTGAGCGACCCTTGAACTCTCGGCGGGCGAATTGAACCATCAGTGCTGATATCCTCCACACCCTCTCCTCTCACCATTGCTCGACAAGAAGGCATTCCCGGTCAGTACAATGGCGTCTATGGTAGCATCGCTTCTTCCACCTCACCAAGGTCTTCTTCCCAACTGGCTGCTTCTGGTATACCTCAATTCAATTCACCTCCATCTATCTCTCCCCAGGAACACGTTAACAGACCGTAGGTATCAATCGTCTCCGTAGCCAACAGTGCTCAGGCATATGCCACCCTCACATACACCGCACGCGTCTACTCCGGCACCACCTCGCCATCCTCCAAGAACTCCTCACTCAAGCCCTCGCCAACGACGCCAAACCTCACCACCGTGTCCCCAGTAACACCCTTATCAGCACGCACTTTCGGTACCTGGACGCTTCTGTCCAGTATCATACGCCTTTACGCTGCCTATAACATTGACGACCCTGTGGTCTATCAATTGGCGCTGTGGACGTACGCCGTTGCCGGCTTTCACTTCTTCAGCGAGTGGCTGTACTTCGGAACCGCTAGATGGGGTGCTGGTCTTGCGGGCCCAGTGTTCGTGTCTACGGGTAGTCTGGCGTGGATGCTGAGCCAATGGGGCTGGTACGTCCGATGACGAGAGCAGATCAAAGGGTGGATGTTAGTAGGAGGAGACTGTGTACTGGCATGCAACGGACATAATGATTATGGTCACGAGGGAAGGCCAGACAACACTCCTCGACACTCTTAGGCACAGCGAAAATTACGTAGTCGAAGGGACACAGCATCGCACTCGGTCGCTACATCTCAAGAACGGATGGCAAGGCCATGTTGATAGCAACGTCCAGAAACCGCCTCGCCGAGTCGTGAGCTGCCTTCAAACGATTCTCTCAATGAAATTGCTTCTAGTTCTGCTATCCGTCCATTTCGCCTATCTTACGATGATCTTTATTAAGGACAAAAAAGATACCGCCTTTTCGATATGGTACAGTACACTGTCCTTACACTCACTGAGGCTGCTGAATAT
Source organism: Coniosporium apollinis CBS 100218 (assembly GCF_000281105.1). Taxonomy (NCBI): domain Eukaryota; kingdom Fungi; phylum Ascomycota; class Dothideomycetes; genus Coniosporium; species Coniosporium apollinis. The sequence continues at coordinate 10,024 of NW_006913287.1, forward strand.
CTCTACAGTCAGCAATTTGGGTATCTCGATAAGAAGCCTGCAAACCTCGCAGTCTTCAACTCAAGTTCCACTCCGACGCCTGCCACACATACCAACCTCAACCGGCTCACCACCTCCTCTCTCGGTATTTCATACTCCCCCTGCCCTTATATACAATCCCTCCCCCGTCGGGCCCAGCATCAAGCTCACCACCACCTAATCTCCCTTCATCCTCCCGCGCATACTTCATCCTCTCAGCGTCCCTGTCCCTATATTTCCCATCCCTCCCACCTCCACCGTCTCTCCCGTCCCACCGATACTGATTCGGCAGACTTCTCTGTCTTCTAAATCCAGGGCTATTGTCACGCTGCGCGCTCACCTCATACTCCCTTTCACGATCACGCTCACGACTCTTCCTCTGTGCGGGCGAAGGCGATCGCGAAGGCGGCGTGCTCCTTTTCCTCCGGTGCCTAAACGGGGGACTCCCGCTCCCATGTGACAGCGAGTGAGTGCTACCCCGTGACCGTTGCCGAGGTCGGCCGCGTAGAGTCTCGTCTGGAAGGGCGTCACTGCGGCGGCGGTCTTTCGCCCGTGGTGGGGGAGGGGAGCGCGACCGCGACCGCGACCGAGAGGTTGAGCTGGACCGGCGAGATTTTCTGTGCCGATGGTGGTGTCGCGATGCCGAGCGCCGCATGTGTCCTCCTGAGGTCGATGGAGAGCGGGATGGGGAGCCTGACCGCCTGCGCTTGCGGCGGCCGCGGGAGGCGGAGGTGTCGGTGTTTGTGGTCGAGGGGACTAAGGTTGCTGCGGTGGGAGCCTTTTTGCGCCGCTCGAGTTCGCCGCAATTGGCGATCAGTACGGGCTTAGTGGGTCTGTCATTCTTGTCCACGGGGAGTGCAGCCAGGCGATCGAGGACGGCTTGGCCTGAGACGACGTGTCCGAAGGCAGTGTGTTTGGCATTGAGGTGTGGGCAAGGAGCTAGGGTAATGAAAAATCTGTCCGTACCGCCTTGTTAGCCCTCCATAGCTTCACAACCCGCGTAGGCATCCGGCGGTCGAAGGATAGCACTTGGCGCCGCATACTGACTACTGTTCGTGTTCTTCCCCCGATTGGCCATGCAGACCAAGCCTGCTGTATCAATTTCCCTCCAACCAATGTTCTCGTCGTCGAATTCTCCGCCGTATATTGAGTCTCCGCCAGTGCCATCGCCTTTTGTAATATCCCCGCCTTGGATCATGAACTCGTCGATTATACGGTGAATGGGCGACATCTTGTAGGTCAATGTCGGGTTGGAGCCTGTACATAGGGCGCGAAAGCTAGGGCAAAGTCAGCTCAACCTGTCATGGGGCATGGGCGACTGGACTGAGGCCGACACACTTCTCGCATGTTTTTGGCGCCTTGTCGGCGAAGAGCTCCACAACCAGTCTTCCAGCCGGTTCCTCTGCGACATGGACGTCCAGAAAGACGCGCGGCCTGATGGCGGAGCTCGCCATTGAGGACTGCAGCTAGACAACGTGTTGGCTAAGTCGAGGGTGAAAAGTGAAAATTGAAAAGTGAAAAGTGAAAATAGGCGATGCGTTGTAGCTGTTTTGCACAGACATGACGCCCGAGGTCGAAGCCTTGGCAGAAGGTGCAGCTCGAGTCAGGTTCTGTTCTGCCACCGCCTTTGCTTGACTGCTTGACCCGTCCCCGAATCTGCATCTTCATCTTCACTTTTCTCAAGCTGCCGTACTCCCCCACACCCCCACAGTGAAAACAACCTACACTCCTTGGACAGCATAAGCCTCGCCAAAAGTATCTTTCGCCAAACTTTGCCCCCGTCGCAGCGCCTTCCGCCTCACGATACAGCTTGTAGGCCCGCAGACTTCCAGCTCACAGCCGAAGGCGCAATGCCCTCCACGTACAAGAAGGAGAAGCCTTGGGGTACGCGCCCTTCATCTCACACCCTATAGCGCGCACCACTAATCCCCGCAGACACCGACGACATAGACAAATGGAAAATCGACGAGTTCAAGTCCACCGACAACCTAGGCGGCACCTTCGCCGAAGAATCCTCCTTCGCCACCCTCTTCCCCAAATACCGAGAAGTCTATCTCCGCGAATCATGGCCCTACATCACCCGAGCGCTCGAGAAGCACGGTATAGCGTGCACGCTGGATCTCGTCGAGGGAAGTATGACCGTCAAGACGACGCGCAAGACGTTTGATCCAGCCGCTATCCTCAACGCAAGGGATCTCATCAGGCTGTTGGCGCGGAGTGTACCAGCTCAGCAGGCGGTCAAGATACTGGACGACGGGGTTGCGGCCGACATCATCAAGATTAGGAATCTGGTGCGGAACAAGGAGCGGTTCGTCAAGAGGCGGCAGCGGATCTTGGGCCCGAACGGATCGACGCTCAAAGCGCTAGAACTGCTCACGGGGTGCTACATACTAGTGCAAGGCAACACCGTGAGTGCCATGGGGCCATACAAGGGCCTCAAAGAAGTACGGAGGATCATCAACGACTGCATGGCTAACGTCCACCCGATATACCACGTCAAGGAGCTCATGATCAAGCGCGAACTAGCCAAGGACCCCGAGCTGGTGAACGAGAGCTGGGAGCGGTTCCTGCCGAACTTCAAGAAGCGGAATCTAAGTAAGAGGAGGATGCCGCATAAGGTTACGGACAAGAGTAAGAAGGTCTACACGCCGTTTCCGCCACCGCAGGAGAAGAGCAAGGTGGACCTGCAGATCGAGAGCGGCGAGTACTTTCTGGGCAAGCAGGCGAGGGAGAGGAGGGAGAGGGAACAGAGGGAGGAGGCGATGCGGGAGAAGATGGCGGAGAAGAGGAAGGAGAGGCAGAAGGAGTTTGTGCCGCCGAAGGAGGATGGTGTGGTGAGAGAGAAAAAGCGGAAGAGAAAGGAGGGTGAGGATGGAGAGGAGAAGAAGAGGAAGAAGAAAAGTGAGGCCGAGGAGGTTGAGGCGTGACCAGTGTTAGCGATTGGCTGTACGTCTTGATTTTAGTGTTACATTGCGAAGGCGTTCGGGGCGCACCTAGGATGTGGAGTCGAGTATCGCCGGCTGCTGCGCTTCTGCTGTTGCATGTTTTGGACTCCAAGCATCGAGCATGTGGGTCTCATTGCACCGGCTTGGGATGATCACAAGAATGCATAAAGAGCGTGGTGATTACTGCTGTATCCAAAGGCTGAACGGCAGCTCGCAGAATATGAGTAGCGGTTACATCCATGTTTTCATCGTCCTAGCGCGAGGCATGTGAAGTGACGGACTGCGGATATGGTATGGCACTTAATATTAGTAGCTGACGCCTTGAGATAACTTCTAACCTGTCTAACTGCATACATCCCACCTCTCGTGAAGCTCGCAGAGCTGTCCCGAAAAGCACAACGTATAGGGGGACATGCAGGCTCCATGCTGTGACTGGTGTAGGACGTATACGAGTAGAGGTAAGCTTCGAAAGAGAGCCGGTGGAGGGAGCTTCACAGACGTGCGCGCAACTAGTACGCCTAGAGGGTCGTCATATAGATGGTAATTCGATTGACTAAAGGATCGCCAATTGCATATATACAGAGGGTGCACATCAGGGACCGTCTCAAGGCGCCTGCGTCGAGGTGCGAGCGCCGCCACGCTCGAAGTACGACCATTGGCCTTCAGGAGCCTTCTCTTCTAGCTCTTCCCATCTAACAGCGAGTCAGCATCTGGAACGGAAGGACTAGGTGAGTGTAACTTACACCTTGCTCTCAACCATCTTGTCCACCAGTTGATACTCGCCCTCGGCGACTTGAATCACCTCTTCGATCAGACCGGCACCAATCCGGTTCTCCAAGTCATTGACCCTACAGCAGTCAGCGCTGAGAAAAGTCGGTAATCCAACCGCGTTGTCAAAAAGCAGCATGCAAGCCCCCCAACTCTTTCAGTAGCAAGGGCAACCTACTGCTCCATCGTCAAAGGCGGCTCCGGCTCCAGCATAAACTCTCGTGCCACCGTCTCAGCCATTGCTGGCTCCTTCTGCATCGCTTCCGCCTGCCCCTTCCTCTCCGCGCTATTCCTCACTCCCTCCAGCTCCGGGGCTTCGATCGGCTCGCTATCCCACTCCTCCTCCCTCTCATCCACCTCCTCGGCATACCTGGTCGTCACGAAGTCCTTCCCCGCCGCCGAGTGCTTGATGCCCGTGCCATGCTTCTCAAAGGCGTCGGGATGCGCCTCGATCTGCTTCCTCACGCGGGCGGCCCACTGGTCGAAGCCCTCGGGCTTGACGGACTCGATGATGGACAGGCGGTGGCGGGTGAGGGCTTCGGTGGACTGGCGATAGACGCTGTATTCGGGGACCGCTTTCAGCTTGTCAAGGGTGCCGCTGTAGAGGTATATGAGGGTCGAGCGCGGGGACGGGTGGGTGAAGAGGCCGGTGAGCCCGGTGGGTGCGCCAGACTCGAGGAATTGGCCGGGCTTCACGGCGGCGAGGAGGCGAAGTGCTGGCCTCATATCTGCGGAGGGTAATTGAGCGCTCGCGAGACGGATGTGATGGTGGATTGCTTGCTGGGTGGTAGTGCTTGGAGCTACTTATGTTTGGTGGTGCAAGTCGCTGCAGGTGACGTTTTGGGACTGAACGGGATGGGATTGGCGGGCCGTTTCCGTGGTCGAAGGCGAGGATCAGGCACGACAAAGGTCCGCAACGAGGAGAAGACAACAGTAACTAACAGTCTCCTACACTACAACTACCACTGCCACCGCAAGCACTACTGCGACGACCATCGCTCTCGCTTTGGGAACCGCATATTCCACGTACACCTACCGCCCCGTCGGCTCAACGTCCATCGAACCTCCTGATCGCGGCTTGCGCCTCCCAACCTTGCCCCTCAACCAGCGACAGTGTAAGATTATATAGCAACCCGAGAGAACAGGCAACAAACATCCGAGTCCCGGTTCGACTACAGAGAGACCCTCGTGCGCTCGGAGCGCCGCGTCTCGAAAATGCGCTGGCGGCTCCTGTCTGCCCTCGCCCTCCTCTCGCCCGTGCTGGCCGTGCCGCAGGTAGAGGCTGATCCGGCGCCGGAAAAGGCAGCAGAGATACCCGTTGCGCCTGTCGCTCCTGCTGCCTCTCCTGCTTCCACGCATGCCCCCACTGTGTTCAATGGCCAAACGGTGCCGCCTATGAGAGAGCTGAAGGGTGCGACGCTCGATGAGGATATCAGCAAGGGCTACTGGTGCGCAGTCGCCGAGGGACAACACCCAGCCGTTGAGCGCACAAGCTGACATCTTGTGCTCGTAACGTAGGTTCGTCGAGTTCTTCTCTCCTTACTGCGGCCACTGCATAAAACAAGCGCCCATATACCAGACCCTATACGAGTTCTACTACACCTCCAAACCCGTTCCAACCTCCAAGGAAAAGGAGGGCGCCGATTCTCTCAACACCTTCACCCGCTTCTACGATCTGAAGTTCGCAAAGCTTGACTGCATAGCCTATGGCGACGCATGCGGCGCGAAGAAGGTGCAATCCTTTCCCACACTCGCATTATTCAAAAACGGCGAGCTCGTGAAGAGCAAAGTTGGCACACAGAGCTTGAAAGAATTGAGCAAATGGGTTGAAGAGACCCTCGAGTCCATCCGTCCAGGCTCACGACCAGCAGGTGGTGTGAAGCTGCCCAAAGTCGGTGCGAAAGAGGTGGAAGGAGGAGCCAAACCCGATGGTTCTGAAGCCAAAGGCAAAGACCCAGCCGCCGGTGCTGCTGCAGCCTCAAAGCAGAATGCGCTGGCCAGTGCAAGCGTTTCCTCTGCCTCACCAGCAAAGACCTCCAGTGCCACGTTGGAGTCAGACTACCACCCGAACCCGGCCGGCACGTCGATGCCACTGACTGCGGAGAAGTTCCAGAAGCTCGTGACCACTACCCGCGAGCCGTGGTTCATCAAATTCTACGCTCCGTGGTGCCATCACTGCCAGGCCGTGGCGCCCAACTGGTCACAGATGGCGCGCGAGATGAAAGGCAAACTCAATGTTGGAGAGGTGAATTGTGATATCGAGAAGCGCCTCTGCAAGGACGCCGGAGTGCGGGGCTACCCTACCATGCACTTCTTCCGCGGCGGCGAAAGGGTCGAGTACGACGGACTCCGTGGCGTCGGTGACCTCATCGCCTTTGCGGAAACGGCTGTTGAGAGCGGGACGGGCGTTGTAGACGTTGATGCCGCCGCATTCTCAGCCATGGAGGAGAAGGAAGAAGTCATCTTCCTGTATCTTTACGACCACGCCACCACCTCCGAGGACTTCCAGGCATTGGAGCGCCTCACGCTCAGCTTGATAGGGCACGCCAAGCTCGTCAAGTCCAAAGATGCGAAGCTGAACGAGCGCTTCAAGATCAGCACATGGCCGCGACTGCTTGTATCCAGAGATGGCGTACCAACGTACTATACAGCGCTTGCGCCAAAAGACACGCGCGACTTCCGCGCGGTCCTGAGCTGGATGCAAAAGAACTGGCTCCCTATCGTCCCTGAGCTGTCCTCTAGCAACGCGCGCGAGATAATGGACGGTGCCTACGTCGTCCTCGGAATACTCTCGCGTGACCGGGCCGACGAGTTTGTCGTCGCCAAACGCGAGATCAAAAACGCGGCACTCGAGTGGATCGACAAGCAGACGAAGGCGTTTCAGCTGGAGCGCCAGGAGCTGCGCGACGCGAAACAGCTTAGGATCGAGGAGGCCGAGGATAGAAATGATCAAAGAGCGTTGAGGGCGGCGAAGAGCATCAGGATTAACATGGACGAGATACCCAGGAAGGAAGTTCGCTTTGCGTGGGTGGATGGCGTTTTCTGGGAGAGGTGGATCAGGACGACTTTCGGTATCACGGTCAAGGAAGGCGAGCGGGTGATCATTAACGATGAAGATGTAGGTTTTCTCTAATACACTACTGAAGAGTTACGCTGACAACAGCCGCAGAACCGCCGCTACTGGGACCAAACGATAACGGGTAACCCCATCGTCCCATCCCGCACCTCTATCCTCGAAACCCTCAAGAACGTAGTCGCCTCTCCGCCAAAGCTGAGTCCGAAATCAACCGTCAGCTCTATCGAGCACTTCTTCTTCCGCATTCGTCAGATCTGCTCTGGGCATCCGTATCTCGCTCTCGCCATGGGCCTTGTCGTGCTTGTGGGTGGTTCTATCTGGGGCCGCTCAAGGATGCGAAGGAGGAACGGGGGCTTTTTTCAACTGAATGAAAAAGAGGGGTTGTTGGGCAATGTTGGTGGTGCTAACGGAAAGGTCGATTGATTTGCGTGTTGTGCTCCATGTTACCTTTTCGTTCACTTGGTATCAGGCGGCTCAGTTCAGAAACATTGTGAAGACGATAAATTTCGGTGATTCTGGAGTCCAGCGCTTCCTATCATCCGCGTGCTGCTCCATAAATGCTCTGTACATGTTGAGTCCAAACATGGTATCAAATCTGTCGACACCACTTCACCATCCCTCCCTCCAACCCCTCAACCGCCCCAATTTCCTTCAAACTAACATCGCACCGCACCATCCCCGTAGCCGTCACGCTGCTTCCCCCGGCTGACACCGGAACCAACAGCCCGCACCCCACAAGCCTCTCCCACTCGGCGCTCGCAACATCCCGCCCCCAGACCCTGCCCCCCACGCCGCCAGTCGCCAGTGCGCCGCCGGCGGCGCTCTGGGTCCGCGCCGTGGAGGCCAGAGACACGTACTCGGCGTAGGTCATGTTGAAGTTTGTGGTTGGGGTGTCGAGGATGATGTCGAGGCGGGCGGCGGCGATTAGGAGGGCGAGGGCAAGGGTTGGGAGGGTGGGGATGAGGGAGAGGGAGGAGTCTGGGGGTGTGAGGATTGTTGAGGGAGCGGAGGAGGGCGGGAAGAAGGCTGGTGAGAGGTAGGGGTTGGATGTGGTAGAGAGGTGGGAGATGGAGAGGAGGAAGGTTGAGAGAGCTGAGGGAACGGATTTTGTGAGGTGGTAGTGGGGCGCGAGATGCCTGTTGAGGAAAGATGCGTCGGCGAAGAGAGACTATAGATACGTTAAAAAGGGGCTAGTAAATAGGATTGGTTCAGACCTACTGATATGGATGAGTTCCAGCCAGTCAGAACATCTGACGTGGACATCTCTTTCGGCCCTCTGCCTTTTTGTGGTGCCTTCGCAGGCTGCGTGAGTATGGCTCGCTCCTCGATAGTTAGCTCTTCTAGTTTGATCTGAAGCGCTGATTTGCATATCTCCTGGAAGGCCTGGAAGTTCTTCGCGACTGACAAATGGACATAACGGTGACTGAATCGACTTTTGACACGCTTCTCCAGACTCTCTGACACATCAATCTTAGTCGTTAATCCCAACACCGCAATCGGAGCCTTCCTGGACTGTGCAATGTCAAACAAATTGTACAGCAGCGTCTGGCGAGGATGCGAAGCAAACAGATCGAACTCATCCATTACGAAAACCACAGCTTTGGCGACCTGGTCAGACTCCTCGCCTGCAAGCTCCGACGGATGAGACAGTAGAGCCAGCAGTTTCGAGAGCGTGTCCGCGTAGTTCTTGCCAAGCGCATCTTCTTCCAGATCCATCTCCTTTCCAAGCTGCCTCCACACTTCACGTAACGCTAACTTATCGTCGGTATGGATGAACCCGTTGAGGCGGACGACGTGGAAGTTCTCGCGGTTGTCTTTCGACAGTTCCTTCAGTACTTTGTTGACCAGCGCGCTCTTACCACTGCCCCTTGAGCCAATGAGCAGCATGGAGTTCCCCTCTCCGGCGTTCACTGTCTGTTCCACCAGTTGGTATACTTTACTGTATTCATCATCAAGGCCGACTAAAGGTATCGGTCGTTTCCCTGTCAGTTTCTTCATGACGAGCGTTACAAGCAGCTTTGCTGGACCGCCATCGCTGAGGGTCCGACGCTCTGATTGTGCTTTAGAGCCCGCTAGTACAAGATTGTTCTCCTCAGGGGCAAATTCGGCTCGAGTCGAGGGAGGGGATGTCGCAGAAGACACCATCGGTGAAGCAGTTCGATCACTGTCCGGGTCATCGCCGCCTTGGCTTGTATCTTCTGTCTGCTCCTTCAAGTATGCGGGCGTGTTGGCAGCATTCCGTCTGACGACCCGTGGTGACCTTGGTTGGTCGTTTCCAAGCAATCGTCCGAAGAATCTGCTGATCTGCGGCTTCGGAGAATCAACATCCAGTTCTATCCCCCGGTTCTTTGCAATCGTAGTTTGCTCCCTGCTGGGGGTTTTCTTTCGAGGCACCTTTGCTTGTTCTACAGTGCCGGGGCTCCGTTCATGTTCCACCGTTTCCGCTTCATGAACATGACAATCTAGCCTATGGATCTTTCTATTGGGGCGCCTCGGCGTTGTGCCACCGGCAGTACCTTCAGGAATGTTTATAATAGACTCTTGAACCGCCTCGTCTTCGGACACGTCCTCGACGTTATCCGGAACCTTCGCCCGCCCGCGGATCTCCCGTGTTGCTGATAGCTGCGCAGATTCACTAGGTCGCTCAGCGACCACACCAATGCTTCTTCGAGTATTTAATCGTGACGAAGTTGTTCTCTTGCGCTTCGCCGACGTACTGTCTGCCTCATCTTGTGGCTTGGGAATCTCTGCTGCCTCTAGCTCCTTCGATGCTGCTGCTGCTTCCCCATCTTTTGCTTGTCGGTTTCGCCCGGACGGAGTTTCGGTCTTCTTCGGCGACGTTCCTGTAACTGGCTTGAACTCGGCAAGTAATCTTGCCCTTCGACTGCCTGAGCGTCGTGCGACGGCCAGTTCATCCTCCCCATCCTGTGCTGGTTTCTGGGGAGTGTTGTTGGCTTGGGCAGTAGTTGGCTTCCCGCGCGTGAATTTTCTGCGCGCCGGGGTCTGGGCGGCTATGGGTTCGCTTCCGTTTGTAGTTCCTGCCAGGCGTTTACGGAGATGTTTTGAGGGCGCATCTCCGGTCAATGCCCCGTCAATATCGTCGTAGACATCCGCCTCGTTCTCCGGGTTCTTGCGCCCTTCACGCTGAGTTGCATTCGCCGCGACTATCGGCGAGCTAGCAGTTCCAGCTCCAGTGTTGGTCTCATCCAGTGTGAGCCTCTCGGTGCTCGCGCCTGAGCCATTGACTGCTGACCGACGAGTGCTGCTCCTGGTCGGTCGCTTAAGGGTGCCTGTTGCTGGGGTATGGGGAATTGCTGAGCTCCGAGCGGGGGTGGGCGTGGGCGTGTCAGATGTATCGAGCTTCCTCCGCTTCGTTGATCTGGGAGAAGCGTCCATGACTACCGTCGTCAAGCAGAGGGGTAGCAAGGCAGTAGAGAGTCGGGAGACGGGGCGAACGTCGTGGGGGCATTATCGGGCCATTGGAGGTGCAGGGAGTGAGGATGAGGGAGTGCCTTTAGTGCCTTTCGTGGGCGGTCGAGCATCACAGTGTGGCTCAAGAGCTGCTGGCTCAAGAGCTGCTGTCGAGTCGAGTGCGGAATCTTGGCGGCAGGCGCGTCGCGTGGGTCCCTTGGTCGCGTCCACCTGGCCATCTAATCTAATCCATCGCTCGAGTGCAGTTCCGCGGCCAGCCAGGGCCAGCCACTCCAGCCAGCTCTCTCAACAGCAACACCACACAGCCTTCAGCCATAGGCCAGAGAGAGCCCAGAGAGAGCCCAGAGAGAGGCCATTGCGGTCCAGTCCCCTTGAAATGCTAGCGAAAGCTGTCCAGAGCCCCGACAACCTGAAAAGCCTCTCTCCAGGTTGTGAAGGCGTCTACAATCACACCTACATGCTATCCTCCCGCCATCTCGACCTGACCCTCTGCCAGCCCTCCTTCTCTCCCCTTCCACCCTTGTGTTCAAGCCCCATTCCCCGTTCGACCCACTCCTGGCTCCCCATCTCACTGAGCCTGCTCAGCGCCCGCGCAAACGCAAACCTCTCCTCATCGCCAGTGAATATGTTGCTGTTCTTCAGCATGCTCATACTCATGCCCAAGTCATCCATCATCATCCTCATCGCATCGTCCACATCCGCATGCTCGCCGCCCATCTTCTCCCTCTGCTTCGTCGACGAGTTGCCCAGCGCCTCCCCGACCTCCTCGTGGCTCATAAATAGCTCGCTTAACGGCACCGCCATCGTCATCGCCAGCTTCGCGCGTCCCTCGTACACCGCGTCGATGAACGTGATGAATCTCCTCGCCAGGTCGCGGCTCCGGTGGTTCATCCCCGGCACGTCCGTCACCACAAATCCCTCGTAGTTGCGCACCAGTTCTATGTAGTCCGCCGCCCCTGTAGCCCGTCCGATCAGCTCATCGAACCTGTACATGGCTGCTGTGCCGCTCGCTCGGGGCACCGTAATGTCCCGGCCCCAGACTTGGTGCACGGCGGCGTGCGGCGGGTCGCGCTCGAAGTCGCCCAGGAAGGCGAACCAGCGCTCAGCGTGCGTGGCAGCGGCTTTGTCGAGCGGGTGGTGGTACACCCCGGAGGGCGGCCGGGGAATCTTGCGGTAGTCGGTACTGGAGTCGAGGTTGAGCACTGTGAGCCGGTTGAGGAGAAGGTTGATGCAGGGGATGAAGGATTCGCGCTGGATGCCGTTTTTGTAGAGTTCGGTGGGGTGGCGGTTGGAAGTTGTGACGAGGACGGTGCCGTGGGACATTAGGGATTCCATTAGGCTGAGGCAATGTCAGAAGGATGCGGTTTGTAGAGGCTGTTAAGGGCAGGGTACCGTCGTAATATCATAGCGTCTGCCACGTCGGTGCACTGAAACTCGTCAAAGCAGAGGACGGTGGCTTTCGCAGCTATATTGGCAGCCACGAAAGGTATGGCGTCGATGTCGTTACCATGAGCTATCTTCATCTTGTGCAGCTCTCGGTGAACCTCTTGCATGAAGTTGTGGAAGTGTATACGCGTCTTGTACTTGATATTCGGGGGTAGTGTGTCGTAGAAAAGGTCCATGAGCATAGTCTTGCCGCTGCCGACATCGCCGTACATATAGAGGCCTTTCGGAAGGTTTGACGGTAACTCGAAACCCTGCTTTCTGTGCGGTGCGGAACCGAAAAGAGAGGAGAGAAAGGACCGTTTCCTAGGTTGGAGGGATTCAATGGTCGGGTGGACAACCGCTGGAGGGGTATACTCGGCCAGCATGTCATGTAAGTCTTGCAGGCTCTCTATGAGTGCTGATTCTATCGTCAGCGACGCTGGCGCATAATGCTATTGCAGGCTTTACACACTCCGCTGGTGGGCATCATCTCGCAGCCTCCCGGTCTCCACCCGGTAATCATACTCCGCTATCGGTCCCCGAGTAGGCGGACTGTCTGCTTAACTCAACCTGTCAGCCTCGGGTTGCGTTGGCTGACCGAGGGCTACCTAGTCTACCTTGTACCGTAGCTAGGCCTCTAGAAAGTATGTTTTGTATATGTCCTCTCTTCCACGCAGCCCTTCGAGGCGCACCTCCTCTAACTGGCAGTACTCGTACACATGGTCGCGCATTCAAGTGCAAGGCACGTATGCAATCGGCGCATATAACACGCTTAATGTTCAACGTGCTTCGCGGCCGATGCGCGGCTCTGAGTAGGATCCGTAAGCCCCGGAGGGCTTCAGGGGCAGCCATGGGTTCTGAGAGTACGAATATCGAAGAGAGTGACCAAGCAAGGTAGGGAAAAAGCAAAAGAAATAAGGCGGCATGTTGGCAGTGACAAAATAGCGGAGACAGCGGAGACAGCGGAGACAGAGTAGAAGGAGTTGCTGTTTGGTGGCAGGGGTTCTCGTGACAGCGGCAGCCGATAGGCGGGGGATCGGCGTATTTCCGACGAACCGCGGATCAGATAAAAAGGAGACCGCACGTGACTGAAGCAACCCCTGAGCCAGGCTTGGTTACAGGCAATGTGTTGCGTAAATGGAGCAAGATATTGAATCGCTTTTTGTAGTTACACGGACATGAATCTATCAAACCGTCAAACCGAATTTGTACCTCCTGCCACGGCAAGCCTCGCGGTGATCCACGCGCCAAAAGCGGCAAATCCATGGGTCTCGCAACGCTTCTCGCAGACCCCCAGCAGAGCCCGATACCGTTCCCACTCATCCGTCCCAGTCGCCCTGACCAACTTCGCCATGTCGATCGGGCAGAGATACGGCGGCTGCCGAGCGTCTTCTCTGATAGACGAGCTACCCTGCATGATGCAGGCATAGTAAACGCAGTGATCTATCCCCAAGCAGTGGGCAAGCTCGTGGCTGCCTGTACGACAGACGCGATTGAGCCAGAGGCTGGAGAGTGCGGCGACCGAAGGACGGGAAGAGAGTGAGGGTAGAGCGGTATATGCGGTGACGGCGGCCCGTAGGGGTGTTTCTGCGCCTTCCTCAAGTCGATCTGGTTCAGCTTCCCTTGCTTTTACTTTCTTTTTGGCAGATTGCTGAGGCTCTGCTGCATCGCAGCAGTCCTGGAAGTAAGCTTCGCAGTGTGACGCCGGCCACGCATGTTCTCGCTCGACTCCCTGGACGCCGTCCAGCAGCGGGTTGTACCTAGCCGTCGAGACAACTGCCACACGGCTGCCTCCGTATGCACGGCCGCATACGAACACATCGTCCTCGTCCTCGTAAAGGTCATGATCCACGACCAGCAAAAGCGCATATGCGTCATCCGGAAGGATGCCGATAGCTGCGTCAAGAAGATCATCCAGATTAAATTGCCGCTCGTACAGTCGGTCTTTGGAAGCCCGCGTGCGGATTGGAAAACGCCCCTTTGCGGTGTCGAGGCCAATCTGACGTGGTGCTGCGGACTTCGCCTTTGCAGTTCGTTTCGACGTCCTCCCAGTACCATCGTTCCAGCTCTGGAACCGGAGCCGGGGAGGTGGCAGCAGCCTGACGGTTATGCCGTGGTAGAATGCAGTTAGATAATCCACAAGATCCTGGACAGATGGCATATTGATAGCTTGCTCAGTACCCTCCAGCTGCGGCTGCGTCCATATTCTGATAAAGTCATTGTCCTTCTCCGTTTCTGGCGGCACGGCTACATAGACGACGTTCTTCTTAGGCGTAACCTCGTTACGATCCTCCTCTTCCAGCCACTGGCGTACGCTTTGGGGAGGGTACTCAGGATCCACTGCTAGATCATCGTCCGGCAGCACCAACGGAGCCGGATATGTCGAGGAGTAATCGGACAGCTTTGTGCCTTTCTTCCTCCAGCCATTTAGAGTGGCTGCGGCGGCTCGCTGGCTTGCTGTAGGCCTGCGATAGCGTACTTCAGCGGCGTGAGCTGAGGACGTCACGCTCAGCGACGAGTGTCTACATTTTGGGGGCTGGAGCGGCACAACTTCCATTGACATGGCGATTGTTTATGGAGAGAGAGAATGCCACTCGGAACAGGGGATAGCCTATTCAAGGTTTCCTCTAGGCAGCAGCAACCAGTGTCTTGGCGCATCTGGATGCGCTTGAGCCGGACAAATTCGGAAGTAAATCCGGCCCCTGGGGTGTATCACACACGCCGCGCTCAACTAGCTCTACACAAACGTTCATATTGAATGGCGACTTCCTCATTGGCTTTTGCGCATTGACGATGGGCAGCCGCAGCCTCCAACAAGGCTCTCCTAAGGTCTTGGTCGCCGGATTCTCCCTGCCGATTGTGTGGAGCCCCTTGCTGGCCTTCACTGGCCAACGGAAGCAAGCTCTTGACTCCGGGAGGGAAGAGATGCGCAGTGTTTCGTGCAACGGGTGCCGATGGTCCAAATCCTCTCGGAACGTAGTCGGTGGAACCCGCGAGCTTAAGCTGTTCTATATCCTGCGTCCCCAGAAGTAGCCCGATCACCACGAGTGGAAAGACCGTGATGACAAGATAAAAGATGAGAAGGGTGCGGTTGGCATTTGGGCCCAGACTTAGAGCTAGCTCGTTGTGCATTGCGAAGCCCAGGTACAGTCCGAATCCTATGACAAAGGCGGTGATAGACATGCAGACGAGTTCGAATGGAGCTTGTAGTATCTGGCAGGCCGCTACAGAAGCTTTGTAGCGCAACAAGCCCTCGTGGCTCTTATACTGCTTGCCGCTGCTGAGCCAAGCCCTTACTTCATCGGCACTGCTGACATTTCCGAATGTACGCTGCTGGAGTGCAGCACAGAAGGTTGCGACAAGGCCTATGATCATACTGATGATAAAGCAACCGCGAGCAGTAAAGTGCATCTCCTCCAGAGAGGAGAGGGAAAGTGCTGAGAGTCCCGCTTGTGCCACGAGAGCGCCCTGCAGGGGTTAATTTTCGTTCAAGAGGACGGAGCTGAGAAGGCCTGCCGAATCGAGGAACTTACTATCACGGCGATCATTTGGCATGCTGAAAGCTGGTAGTCTTTGAAAGCTATCACCCTCTCGTCGCTCTCGGCGTTGACAAGGTCCTCTATCCCCTCAAGGTCATTGAGGTCAGGTAGAAGCCAGGGCCGCCATCTGTATGACATGCCGAAGCGTGCTTGCGCGTACGTACTCGTTCTGGTTAGGATACTGTATCCGCTCGAGAGATACCGTGCCAACAGTAGCACACGACCTGCGATACGGGCTGGATACCCAAGGAAGGCGAAGAACTCAGACATCGCTGCGAGGAATGAGATGACGCTTTGTTGGCGAGGGTGGCAAGGAGACGCTCGAAGTTGACTTTGAAGATGGGCTCGCGAAGGTGTTTGACGAGCAGACAGGCATTATATTACCAAAGCTCTTACCATGGTAAATTTAGCGCTCAGGAGATACTTAACGTGAAGGCTAGGCTGGCTCGGAGCCCCGATCCCGTGCCATGCGCCACTCCATCGCCTCGAATGAAGCTGGAGATCCGTTGGGTGCCTTGAGCCTCCTGTTGTGGGGCTTTTAAGCCACGAGATGCAAAGTTGGGTAAGGTTGACAGCCCTAGGAGAACTTGGAGCCACTTGGAGCGAGACAAGATCACCGGCGGCTGCGGCTTTCCACGCGGCCCCCTTGGCCCCCAAATCGTCACCCAGGCTTCCATGGACGCGTTCATCAGTGGTATGAGCAAGGTCCTGACACTCGTTGAAGGTTACAATTACTTAGTATGCCGCCTATTGTCCGTTCTACCCGAACGCGTCGTGCTCTCAGGACTGCTCGAGTAGAGTTGTATGGAGCTGACAGAGGAGACTATCAGCATCAATCAACATCGAAATCCAACCCCCGTCATGCTATTGTAGTCCGATAGCAGTGCCCATGGCTGCAATTTCTCAAGGTATATCGTGTCCCGGAGAAGCCTTCGATGCCCTCTAGGCACCGTGTCTGCGGGTCTGTGAAGGCCCTGAAGCTCACCAGATGTCAGATTCAATTAGTTCGCAGCACAAGCGTAAAGAGCAGTTTCCTTTTCAGCCGCGACAAGCAAAGCATTTCGTCCATGGTCGAAAGTTGAGATTCCGTTTATTTGTCCTGAACCTAAAGTACAAAAAAAGCAGAGATGGTATCGCAGTACAAGCATGCCGCCCGCATCCCATAGAAACCTCATGTGCGTCGAGCTGCGCCCCTTATCCCTGCCAGTGATCCAAGTAGCACCATAACCAGCCCAGATACCCTGACCGGCCCATCATGCATCATTCGTTGTTGTTCCCAACCATTGAAATCCAATCGAAGTCCCATCCATGAATGAAGCATACCCTTACCTTGAGCTCCACCCATAACCCATACCCTTCCCTAAGCTCCCATCTTCACCACCTCCGCCACGACACCAACGACATAGCAGCAAGCCGCCGCCCAGATCGCACTGACGAGCACCCGCCTCGCCGTTCCAGTCTCCTTCTTCGCCTTCTTCCCGTGCTTCCCATTTCCGTTCCTCCACTTACGCTCACTGCCCGAAAACACCGGCTCCGTGCGCCTGACCCACGGTCCCTGCTGCGGACCAGCAGCGGAGGCAGACGAGGACGGGAACATCGGGTAGCTCGACGCTGCCGACGGGCTCTCGTGGATGCTGGAAAGGAAGGAGGCGGAATTGGGATTCAGGGCTGGATCCACCGAAGATGCTGCTGATAATGGAGAATTGGGAGGGGGTGCGGTGGAAATGGGATCGTGATTCACGAAGCCAGTCGGGCTCGCGAAGTTGCCTGTAGGTGGAGTCGTCCCGTCCACTGGGTTCATGTTGCGGCGGGTTTCCGGGGCTTCCTCGCTGCTTGTCCCCGCGCGGCCGTCATAAGTTTGGCTAAATTCGGGGGCCGAGGCCAGTAGAGCCTTGAGTCCATCGTCCTTGCCAAGCTTGCGGAAGACCAGGAGGTCCGACGTAGCAGAGACGGGAACGAATCCATCACGTGCTAGGCTCGGAAGGTGTGGAAGGAACGGTGCCGGGTACGTGAGACCGGAGAGGGACACGGTCAGTGGGAGCGGCTTCTCTTCAGAAGTCGGTGTTGAGAACGTCGTTGCCGTTGTTACGGAAGCGCCGTGGACGTCGTAGGCTAGAATCTTGTAGGTAGCTGGTTCGCGTCGTGGTAAGAGAGCTAGTTCAGGCGCCTTTGTCACTGCTTGGTCAAGTTTCTGATGCCGATTCTGGATGACCACTGGATGGGGTGACTCGACAGTAACACTAGAGGAGATCGACGATTGCGGTTGAGGTTGAGCTGTTGCGCGCGTCTCGAGTGAGCTTTGTGCCTTGGCGGCCGCTTTGTGCTGTGACGCGAGTTCGGCCTCGAGGTTGTCCGGTTTGAAGCTGTAGTCTTTGTTTGTCCGCACCTCGAACTCTTTGAGCGCCTCGTGCACGCCCTCGTCAACTCGACCTTGCATCTCCGCAGCCACCGGCGACCCTTGCTGGTGCTTTGTGTGAATGGTGCCATAGTGGTCCTCATAGATCTTTCGGACATCGCTTACAAGCTCCACATCACGCTCCTCTTGCGCGTTCTTCGCAGCCTCTTCAGCAGCCCGCCGCCTACTGCCCCTACGCACCGCAGCGTTTACGGCCGCAGTAGCCAATGAATGATCCTTCATCTCTTGCTCGAGGCTCTTCCTCCTGCCACTGGCAACATCGGCGCACTCCCGAGCAAAGCTGGTCTCCAATCCCGTCGAAAACTCATGCGAGAAGCGGTCCTCCCAAGCCGTCATGGCATTCTTCTGCGCCTTGATCTCCTCCTCTAGCTTACGACCAGCGGCCTTCTCCTTCGCGAAAGACGTCTCCAAGCCCATCGGCTTCAGCGAATACCCCCACGTGTCTACCGGATCTTCCGCTCTTGCGTCCACACTGGTCCTGGCCTTGGCCGTCTCCGGTAGGCTCCTTCCGGTGTCATAACCATCAGTCATCTCATTCGCAGCAATCTCCCTGGCCTGGATCTCATTCTCAAGACTTCGGCCAGCTGCTATCTCGCGCGCAAAGGAAGTCTCAAGGCCTTGCGGCGTTTTGTCATACGGATCTGCCGCTTTCGCTATCCCTTCAGCCTCCCGTTCCATACGCTCCTCATACGCAGTCTTGATGCCCATAGCTTTTCTTTCTTGCTCACGCTGGAACGAGGTTTCAAGACCCTGGGGAGTCTTGTCATACGGATCAGCTGCCAGAGCGATGGCCGCTGCCTCTTGTTCCCTCTGCAGCTCTCCGGGAGTCTTGATGCCGTTTTTCTTCCTTTCGACTTCCTCGGCATAGGAAGGCTCCAGGCCTTGCGGGATAGTCGAGTAGTCCCAGGCATCAACAGGAGGCTTAACTGCTTCTGCGGTTGCGTTCACGTCCTCAGAGAGACCGGACGTAGCCGTGTTTGAGGAATTTACCTCGGCCGGTTCGGACTCTGGGACAACAGTCTGCTCCTGAACAGTGCTACAGTCCAAGGTTGGTGTCTCTTGCTTGTCGTCCGTTTTAGTAGTCGTTTGTTGAGCCTTCCCATCTTTGGCCGCGTATCTCTCCAGTGAAGTCTGCAGTACATTTACTTTCTTTTGCACAGAGGCTAGTCCTTTCACAGTCTTGCCAGGTCCTATGAGCTGTTGCACGTCCACTTCTGCGCTCCGGGAGCCTTCCTCGTTCGCGGCCTGCTTCTTGGTTGACTTCCTCTGCTGTTCGACTGCGAGTTCTTCGATCCCCTTCATCATATCTCTGATCACGCGCAGGTTCTCCATCAGTGCTCCGAGAGCAGTTCCGTCCTGCCCACTCTCCGTTTCCATGCTCGTCTTAGAGGTCAAGATTTGCTCCCTATCTGCCTTCAAGACTTTCAACTCGCGGTCGAGATGATGCCAGAAGGCGTCTCTGGGATCCGAGCTGGCAGCAGACTTAGGAACTGTCGACTCGGGTGGCACGTCGACCTCCTCATGAGCCTTCTCAAACTCCTCCTCGAGTCTCTCGCGCTGCTTTGTCTTCTGCTCGTGCGTCTCTTTCTTTGGATGCTTCGAGATGCCCATGGTTGCTCGGACGTCGCTGGGGCGCAGAAGGTCAATATCATCAGCCGGGAGATTTGGACGTCGCGGTTGGCTGCTGTTGCTCGATGTCGGCTTCGTGACGGTAGACGAATTCATCGCTATCTGCTCCTCAGGCGGTGCGGAAGGCTTTATCTGCTTCTGTTTCTCACGTTGCTCGTACTGCTTCAGTGCTTCCCTCAGCGGGTCGACAGACTCCACACCTTGAGTCTTGTCCGTCTCGATTGAAGTCTCTTTCGGTACGAACTCCCTCGTGGCGGTAGTGTCCGTCTTCTTGCTCTGGGATGCTGTCGGGTGAGCGCCTCGAGGCTTGAACGGCTTCACAGGAATGTCGATCCAGCCGTCGTTGTCTGGCTGAGCTTTAGTTGGTGTCTGTGTGGGGTTGCTCGCCTCTTTTGGCACCATCTTGCCCGAGATCGGGTCATATTCGTAATCCGCCTGAGGACTGGTGGAAGGCTTTGGCGAGCCGTCCGCATGCTGAGCGACAGTCCGCGTTGCGGAAGCACATGAATCCGGCTTTGGGGACTTTGCAGCTGGACTGTCAGCGTCGACTTTGCTCTCAGTATCTTTGCGTCGAGACCCCTCGGTCTCTCGATCGTTCAGGCCCATTTCGTCCTTCAGCCACTTCGGCACCCAAGGAACTCCTCTGAGCATGGCGTTGCTCCGTCCAAACAGCGCGTCATGAGGATCTTCATCGAGCCGCCTCTTCAAAGCATCCATCCGCTGCTGCCAAGCCTTCTCAGCACGACTCAGCTCGAAGAAGCCCTCATCCTCCTGATGATCTTTGCCACGCTTATTGTCCTGCTGGGGCTGCTTGCCGGACTCTTCGTGGATCCGCCACAGGCCGGGCCGGTCCCAGTAGCTCGCGGGCCGGTCTTGGAAGATCTTTGGCGATTTGAGGAGCTTTCTGACGCGGAAGCTGGGCTTGAGGCATTTGGGGTTGTTGGCGGCGTTGAATTGGGAGAGACAGTGCGTCTTGCGTGACCACCATGACAAACTCCGGCGTTGCGGCGTCACAAGCTTGAGGCGCGCCATGGTTCTCGCGGAGGGCGTGATGGCGGTGGCGGCGGTGCGGCGAGAGTGGGTGAGGGCACCAGAGCCGTGTTGCAGGCTTGGTGGTAGCATGATGGAGTTGTGGTCAAGGTAAGGGTGATTGTGGGAGGTTGATGTGGTTCGGAGGGGGGGGTGAGGTAAGCGGAGCTGAAGCCGGGTGTGTGGAGACACGCAGACGGCTGGCTGCACGCAGTGATGGATTGATCACGGCCTGCCGTAGGCCATGCTGGCAGAGCAGGTAGGTCTCGAATCAGCTTACGGAGTAAGGGAATCACGAACAGCAGCAAATGCCGGTAGTAGCTGGTAAGAGCAAGTGGTGATGGCACGGCGGAGACCCCAACGCTGGATCTGGATTCAGCATGGAGGCGCTTCAAGTCAGGTGCAGCGGGACGCCTTGCCGTCCGGATCAGGCATCTGAGGCATCCCACGAAGCTGGAGCAATGGAGCGCCAGTGGCAGCACGGATGGTGGGGAAGATCAGCACTAGAGCCGCGGATGCCGGGGTTTGAAGCGCTAAAGAGACATGGGTTGACAACGGTCAAGCAGGACAGCATCACGGATAGCCCCATGTCCATCTGTCACCACGCACTGTCAAAGGTTGGCAATGGAACGGATGCAACGAGTGCGCTTAGAACCCAGATCTAACACAACATGAGTCCATGCTCGAAGGCGTCAAAGCCTTTGTAAGCTGCCCTTGCTGCAGCGACTGCATCTTCCTCAACATGTCGAACATAGCATGGGCAATTATCTTGAAGTTGAGTCTATACATATGAAGCGCTCGAGGGACATGGACCCACCTTCATCTATCTCGACTATCAAACTGTCATCCAGAGCGCTCATCTATCTGTCACCACACGCCATTGATGCCTGGAATTATCAGCGACAACGTGGAGATGCTCAGGACCCACGTTCAACGGAACAAGCGCACATGCTGGAAGACGTTGAAGATACCACAAGCTGCCTCTACTATGACGAATATATAAGCCGAGCAGATGCTTGACGACTTACTCACCGCCATCTGTCTCAAGGGAAAGCCACTGGCCTTCAAGCTGTCAGCGGAGACGTATGGAAGCGCCCTTGATGAGAAGATCGCTCTTGATGCCGAATCTCAGGACAGCGGCGGATATCTACAGGAAAGGAGAAATGACGAACCCGTTCAAACGGAATAGATCTGGCTCATTCGAAATAGCACTCTATGCAGTACTGATTACGGTCTCACAACTCCATTGCGGTACCAACCATCGTGAATCGCTCACCTCAGAACTGTCAGACCCGCAAGCAGGCTCAAGTCGTAATATGATTGAGGACAGTGACAATGGACACGGATCCTGCTCGCAAAGCTCGGCCTCCGGTAATAACGCTTGCGGCTAGACTCAATCGGCAAAAAGATCCGGACGGCCCGAGACTGGGGTTACCGCATGGGCAACAGCAGGACCTAGCTCGGACGGCGAAGCTGCTGGCCTCGAAGCAGTGACAGAGGAGCTCAGAGCGCTCTAAACCGAGAGAAGATTCGATCCTCTTGCGACGAGCACTGCTATCGCGACGCCGACAGGGTGCAGACAAGCCTCACTGGCCCGAGAACCCGTAAAAGGGGAGCACTCGAGGACCATCGACGCGGGACTATTCAGGTCTGAGTCGCCACAAACTGTGTGGTGCAGAGCGAGGGGAGCCGTGCAGGCTGGAGTTGGCGTGAAACGTGAAACGACGACGGCTGGACTTCAACGATATCTACCTTGGGACTGCTCGACGACCGCTAAGGGCACGGTGGGATCGGGATTGCCGGCAAAACAGTAGAGCGGAACTCGCGAATCACCTACTCGACTCGTAGCTACTCCAAGCTCACACCGTAGGCTTCACGTACTCCGGGGTAGGCAGCTAACGTTGTTGCCCTGCCTGCGTAGGTTACTCTAGAAGAGTTAACTAGCAGAGGCACCAAGACGACCGAGCTGCAACACGGCGACAATCACGTGCGGCAGAGATTTTCGACCTTCGAGTTGAGTTTCAACGGCAGGACGGCGATTTTAGCGCTTCCGCACGTCAGACTTGGCCCTCGCTGCCGCTCCCCTACCTGGCTTCTCTTTGACCAGTTTCGCCTTGCACTTGCAACTCGAACTGTACGAATATCTCCCATCCATAAAGACACGAGAATCCCGCCTGTCCACTCGCTCTACCACGGGCTGCGGCTGACGAAGTGGGTCTGATCTACGAGAGCCCCTCTGGCGTCCGTTGAGCCTGAGCCTGGCGCGCCCTCCACACCCCCCAGGACGACCGCCACACATTTCCACTTAGCTCACGCCATTCACGTCTTCACAGATCAATCTCACCGACGCAATCTGACGCTCGCGGTCGCTTGCCGCGCACAGTGCCTGCAATTAGCAGAAGTCAAGAGCCCCGCTGCGTGTATTCTCCGTTGCGGCTGCATCGCAAAAAGTTCTCGGGTGCTCGGTGCTCAGTGCCCAGTGCTCAGAGCCCCACCATCGTCCTTCAGGCGGTTGGCGGCACTCGCGCAAACCACAGTCGGACTCCTGCCGGTGCGAGCTTCACATCTTTCTGACTCTCTATTGTCTGTCGCGTCACACGAATGTGGTGGGCCGGTCTTCTCGGTATTGATCGCGTCTCCATAGCCCGCCCCTGATCCCGTCGTATCATGGATGAATCCTACCACAGCAACGGTCTGCCGCCGACGGTATCTGGAAACCATGGCCATTCATTGACCCAACTACAACCGCTGCAGCGGTTCCACTCGGCCTCAAATCACTTGCCTACTCTTCCTCCTCTGAACAGTGCCGCTGCGCAGTTTCAATCCATCTATGGTCCCGGCAGCGCGCCCCAGACGCCCTTGACGCCCCATGCTGCAGTATCGTCCTCGGCGACTAATGGCTACACAGCCATTGCGCCGCAGCCGCAGTTGCGCTCAGTACAGACGCTTTCTTCGCATCTGCCGCCCGTTCTGCCTTTCGGAGCCTCCCAATCTTCGACGCCGCCTTCGTCATCTGCGTTTGCTAGCCCTCACCATCTCGCCTCTTCGTCGACACAAGGCCGCTTGCACGATATCCGTCCTATGCCTCATGGAGGCCTTGGGATGCAACCTCAGTATGGCCAGCCGCAGCTTCTTTCCCAGCCGCCGATGCCTCCCAGTCAGGAGCAGGAGCCGATTCATGTGGTAGGACAACAAGGGCGGCGCGGTGTGCTGCCCAATGCCACAGGCCGACCGCTGCCCGGCAAAGCAGCACTGGTGCCTACCAAAGATGCCGAGGGCAAATACACTTGTCCGAACTGTACCAAGACCTATCTTCATCTAAAACATCTCAAGCGACATCTCCTCAGGCGTAAGTCTCATTTCACGTCACATGCACCGTGCAATGAATGAAGAACAGCGGCACATCGAAGCTGGTCTGTTGTTAGATAGCGGAGGGCTTGCTCGCGAGCTGTCAGCGGAGATCAATATCGAAGCCTCAACGGGCTTGGCATGTTCAACTAGTTAACGACGCCGACACTGACTGATCTATAGATACCGGTGAAAGACCGTATCAATGTCGCCTGTGCAAAGACACCTTTTCCCGTAGCGATATTCTCAAGAGGCACTTTCAGAAGTGTTCCATAAGACGCGGGAATCCTACTGGCGAATCACACCTTGCGGACTCACAGTCCCATCTCAAGAAGAATCGGTTATCGACAGGCAGTGTGAGTGATATGAGCCTTGCCAACAACATAACCACTTCGACAGCGTACTCGGATGGCACTTTTGGCAATGCCTTTACCTCTCTTCCACCACTCACGGCTTCGTCCAATACTTACGTCGAGCCACTGCCCTCTATGTCTACGCGCACGTCGAGATCGAACAGCCTTATGCGGCCTGGTACCGGTATTGGCAACGAAAACCGGAGGAGCATGTCAGATATGAACATCGCGGGACGGAACATCTTCGATCTTGGTCCTGAATATAGACCGGCCACCACTTTAGGCGACATCAGCCAGGGAATGTCAGCGTACGGCATGACTCAAGCGCAGTCTGCGGGCCATATGAGTCAGCCCTTCGCCTACAACGCTTCCGGGACTGGCTCAGAGCTGCACTCCAATTTGGGATTGAAGAGCGAAGACTCCAATCCGCTGCTGTACGGGCGTCCAAGCATAGCAGGCACTGCTACGCTGCAAGAAGGGCAGGGGAGCGCGTTACAGTGGCCAAGCCCTTTCCAGACCAATGGCCAGGATGGATTCATGGCACCCACCAGTATGAGTGCCGGCCCAGGAACCACCAAGGCCGCGTCCACTCTCACTAACAACTTTCAGTCTCACAACGGAATGTCTCAGGACGGCATGTTCGATAGCTTGTACACCGGCACGGCATCGTTCGGAGGCGACCAGATCTTCGAGCACTGGGATGTCGACTCGTCGTTGAACAAAGATCCGTGGCAGGCAAAGGCAGACGCCTTACTCGACTTCGCCTTCTCCGGTCAAGGCGTGCTCGCATCACACACCGACGGTAGCAAATACCAAGCGTTGAAGGCGATATTGACCGTCGACAATATCAGGCACTTTCTTGATCAATTCAAAAACTTCCAGGGTCACTGGCCGATGATCCACTTGCCAACATTCAACCCAATACATGCCAACAACGGACTGGTTCTCACCATCATCTGCATCGGCGCCGTCTACTCCGAGAGAATCGATGCTCAACAGGTTAGGTCGTTTATGGAGGTAGTAAAAAGCGCTGTTCACAGAACGTCGAACTTATACGCGCTCGCATCAGAAGCTACCACAGAGCCGGACAGCTTGCTACAGCAACAGCCTTCGGACATCGAAGAAATCCAAACTTTGTTCTTGCTAAGTTGTTTGCTCATCTGGCATGGAAATGAGGTCCATAGACGCATGGCAAGAGAAGAATTTCCTAAGGTCGCCCGAGTCGTATCCCGCATCGGTCTGCTCTGTCCAGCAGAATATGGCCAACCTGGCACTCTTCTCTCAAGTCATCCGGGGTACAGTGTACTACACCAGTCCGGGCCCATACCTGACTCACATGAATTGTCCGCCTGGTCCTGGGCCGCTTGGGTCGAACAGGAGAAGCGATTGCGGATCGTATATCTAGTCTTTCTGATAGACGCTGCTATGGTCGTCTTCTTCAACAGCACCCCTCAGTTCAACGCCTCTGATGTCCGCCTGCCACTTCCGTCCGATGACGCTCCCTGGGAAGCCAAGAGCGCTGTTGATTGTGCCAACGCCCTTGGACTAAACGGATCCGAGGCGCAATACAAGAACACCACCGGCAACCGTGCCCTGAAGCAGCCGGACATGTGCCAGCTTATGTCTTCTATCCTGCAGTCGGATGGGGAGTTTGAATCCCACCGAACGAACGTTTACGGGAAGTTCATTCTGATCCACGCTCTCCA
This sequence comes from Coniosporium apollinis CBS 100218, assembly GCF_000281105.1. Lineage (NCBI taxonomy): Eukaryota > Fungi > Ascomycota > Dothideomycetes > Coniosporium > Coniosporium apollinis. Next base: position 35,708 of record NW_006913287.1, read on the forward strand.
CGTCCAAATTTGGCACATTCAACGTCGTGCGTCCCAACAAGTAACCCCTATCCCCAACACGACTGCTTTCTCGCCTGGCGGTGGTAGCGCATCCCTTTTGAAGCACGCGTGGAGTGCTGCCAATGGGACCAATGGTTCAATGGGCAAGAATAGCAGCGGCTATGCCTCACCCTTGGAACCATACGGTCAGGATGTACATCAGATGCACAAGGCCCTGAACAGCGCGCTGGAGAAGTGGAAGAAGACTTGGGATCGAGACATGGACTCTCAGTACCCGCCGTCGCAACCGGTACTTCGGCGAGTCGGCTTCTGCAGGGATGGCATCCACTTCTACTACCTCGCAACTCACTTCTTGCGTAGCACCCGTGCGGCGGACTGGCACGCGCATCCAGATGTCCGCTTCAGACAAGTCTTCTCCTTACTGAGACAAATCAAGACGCATTTGGCTACGAAGCAGCCTTATGGCACCGGGGAGATTGGTGCAGTCGGAGATATCCATGAGGATTACGGCATGGAGGGCCTGACGCTGAACATGAAGCATCTGTTTACACCCATCGCGCCGCACGTCGAACTTCCGGGCCTACACGCAGTCGGTCTAACGATTTGATGAGCACATTCGCCGTACACGTGTCTCCTTATGAGCGTGCAATTCCGCACGACTTACGCGACTTTCATGAACGATACGTTGCTTGCTTTGGCGCCTCGGTGCCTTGCGCGCAGGCTTACCGCCAACGCTATGCCTCCACTTTCAGTAGCTCATCGCGCTCCGCCGCGCCCATCATGAAGCCTGCAGGATCTGTGAGGCCGTCTTGCGCTTCCTCGCCGAAGCCTGGTCGAGGCAGGAAGCTTCTCATGTCTCGCCAGTGTATGATATCTTCTGCTTCAACAACAACCTTATATGCCTTCTGTCCAGCTTTTTTCTTTCTTTTTCATGATCAAAAGTACTAGACGTGGCCCTTGAGGGCTTGCATTGCTGTCGGCGCATGGAAATGTTACATGGCTTTTGCTCTGGGCGGTGATCTGGGCATTTCGGTTCCAAAGGCTAGCGAAAGCTATAGACGGGAATGATAGATTGGATAGGGAGCAAGAGGGATGACCTGCAAGGGGATGGGAGCAATTCAGGGGATCGTCTTTCACTCATCGGCTGACCGTGTCTGTAAGACAACCGTGATGCGGCAAGCGCAGATGTTTTCGTATGTAGCTAGCTTTGCGTGAACGACTGGATCGTGAACCCCGCCGGCTTAGGTCTAGAGGAGGGATAAATCCAACAACGTAGGACTTGCTTTGTGCACCATGTCCGCTGTGATTTCTTCCTCAAAGATGCGAGTATAAGTGCGCTGCTCGTGCTCGTGGGCTTTGACGGTTTACGCGCTTACAGTCATTCAGGTCTCCTCGCAAAGCGAGCCTGATGAGGCAAATTCAGCGAGCCAGCCACCCAGCCTCAAATAAGGTCCCTGGGCCTCATGAACACGTCCGAGCTGAACGGAATTGACCGCTTTCTGGCACTTTGATTCATCTCAGGCACATGCAATCCTCCCTGAGGCCGCGTGTAAGACTTGCTCGGCCTAGCGTCTCCCGTCTGATTGCGCCCGAATACGGACGTAAGATGATGACGCGCACATGTCGGAGCAAAGTCGTGACTCAGCCACCACAGTTGTGAGGAACACTCCTTAGCAGAACCATCCTGATCCAGGCTCGCCCGTAAGGATTTTAGAGCTGGACGAAGCTGTCAAGGACAGAAGCCTGCTTCAACAATCCTTACTTACGGCCGAGATACGGACTGGCCGCGAAGGCCTATATTGGCTGTGTTCCGCCGCTGCGTGGTGGGAGGCCCAATGTCCTAATCAGCTCGCTCGGAGGACTAGGCTTATCATGCGATACGGACGTTGGTCGTCGTCACAAATACCATGTCCGGAATTGACGGCGCTGAAGCCGGCTGTGTAGCTTTTGAGTCATTGAGGTATATAGTCTAATGTGCCTGAGGTCGGTTCATGGGCTTTCAGTTCTGTAGCATCGATACTTCGGAGTCTCAAACATACTCAAGCTTTGTCCATCTGTCTATATTATTATAGTCACGCACCCTTTTCGTCGTTATCCTATTGCAGTCCAACAGCTCCAACGCACCCAAATCGTCTTTAGTCCCAACATACAAAATACTCCGAGCGTCTCCTAGATATCTATCATCATGTCAGAGACCCAGCCTGAAGAATATGACGTCTACAACTGCACCAAAGACACCTGCCCAGCCAGCGAGTCAATATATGGCTATGCTCCATCGTTAGGCGCCAATGCCGCCTTCATAGCAATCTTCTCGGTCTCCGCCGTCATCTTCACGATCCAGGGAGTCCGTACCAAGACCCGATCATTCAGCATTGCCATGGTTCTCGGCTGCTTTTGTGAAGCACTGGGCCACGGTGGGCGGATAATGCTCCACTACGATCCCTTTAGCGAGGTTGGGTTCAAGCTGCAGATCTGTTTGCTCACATTTGCACCGGCGTTTCTAGCCGCGGGTGTATACCTATGCTTGAAGCATCTGTAAGGATATCGCTGAACCTCGAACTGTAACATGGTGTGCTAACAATACTAAGGGTAATCACCTTCGGCGCCCACATCTCGCGCATCAAGCCGGCCTGGTATACCTACATCTTCATATCTTGCGACGTCCTCTCTCTCGCCTTACAAGGTGCAGGCGGCGGCCTGGCGTCAGCGGCCACAGGCCCGGGAAGTCTGATGAACACCGGGAACAACCTCATGATGGCCGGTCTCTCGTTCCAGGTGTTCACCCTACTGGCATTCGCTACGCTCGTCACTGAATACTTCGTCCGGGTGTGGCGGCACCGATACGAACTGAACCCACGGACGGAAGAACTCAGGAGGAGCAGGAAATTTAGATGGTTCTTGGGCGCGTTGGTGACTGCCTATGTCGCGATTCTCTTCAGGTGCATCTACCGCATTGCGGAGATGGCTGGCGGTTGGGGAAACCCGATCATGAGGGACGAGACGACGTTTATTGTTTTGGATTCGCTGTAGGTCAACCTCTTGTTGGTCGAGTTATCTTGAGCGGATGCTAACGTCTTACCTGCAGGATGTGCGCCGTTGCTGTTGCGGTGCTGAATGGCTTCCACCCGGGCTTCTGCTTTGACTATAGGAAGTTCATTGGGAGCGGGGAGAAGGAAGCGGGTGATGAGAGCGGTACGGTTTCACCCAGCGGCGTTTTTGAGGTACAGCATTCTGACAAGGGTACGTCTTCGAGGTGAGGACGTCTGCGCTTGATCCGTTGCTGCTTATTTCTGTTATCAACATGTCTCCTTGGATTTTGTACAGGATGGACCGGACAAACAGCTCTCAATTTAGAGCGTCCAGGCGTTGGTCGAAGCGTTCAGTCTTCGCAGGTCTTGCTGTAATTGGTTGGTTTCGTAGAGTGTTGAAGAACTGGTTCAAACAAAATTCACCGGTCGTCTCATGCAGTATAGGCACAGCAGAATGCACTGACAGATATATTGCATGTCTTGTCCAGTTCATACCGCTATGCAGAGGCGTGTCATGCCATGGAAGTTCTATAGCGGCCATCCATACTCAGAACTTCCTTTGCCGAGGTCTTGAGTTCACCGCCGGCGAAACAACATGCTCATTAATCATAACCACGCCTAGCAAACGAACATTCTTTCGAGAATGGCGCATTTGGGGTCCAATCCTCCCTTATGGAACCAACGCTAGGGTCTTAGACTAGTATTTGAGTCCCCGAAGGTATCATTGCGTCATCGCATGATGGTATACTTCTCCCACGCTCGTCAGCTGGCAACCTTGCAACACATATCCAACTTTGCTCGGCGATTCAAGCACACCATGACTGAGTCGACTTCCAACCCATTGTCCGGCCTGTGGAAGCCGACTCATCTTCAGGCCCTCTACTACGGTCCTGGAGCTGTGGAGAAACATCTCCGCGAGACACTTCCCTCATCATCTTCCAAAGCATTCATTATCACAGGAGCTTCTCTGGCCAACAAAACTTCACTCGTCAGACAAGTAGAAAACCTCCTTGGAAGTGATCACCATGCTGGCACATTCCCAAACATCGGTCAGCATGCGCCTGTCGCACAGCTCGATGAAGCTACAGAGATCGTGAAGAAGGACGATAGCATCGATACGCTCATCAGCATTGGAGGTGGAAGTCCTATTGACTCCGCCAAAGCCATCTCCTACCGGGTGAACGAGAGGCTGGGCAAATTCTTGTTTCATATCACCATTCCTACCACATTAAGTGCGGCAGAATGCACGTTCATTGCTGGATACACAAAAGAGGATGGCACGAAGACGGGGATCATACATCCGGAGATCGTACCGCATGTCATCATATACGACTCGAAATTCGCCCTGGAGACCCCGCCGAAGCTGTGGCTGTCTACTGGCATGCGGGCAATGGATCACGCAATGGAGATCATGTACCATCCTACAGCGACGGAGATGCCCGCCAGAAGAATGGCGCTGTCAGCAGCGTCGGATCTGTTCACATACCTCCCAAAGTACAAGGACGACCCTAAAGACGAGGACGCTATCACGCAGCTGCAGCTCGCCTCTTATGCATCTCTCGGCTTTATCGGCTTGAACCTCAAAGGAGGCCTCGGTCTGAGCCACTCACTCGGATACGCACTGGGGTCACCGTACTCGATTCCGCACGGCATTACCTCCTGCTTGACGCTCGGCCACGTTATCAAGCTGAAGGCGCAGAAGCCGGAAGATGCGGCACAGATCGCAAGAGTACTTGCTGTCATTGGACAGTCCAGGACCGGTGATGACCGCCAAGATGCCACCAAAGTAGGAGACGAGATTTTGAAGCTTGTGGACAGCCTAGGACTGAAAACGAATCTGAAAGAGTACAATGTAGGCGACGATCAAGTGACTGTCATCGCAAACAGGGCCACGGGGGCAAAGGAAGGGGAGCTTTACGACAAAGTCTTGGAGCTCGTCAGGAATCTGTATTAATCTCCGCGCTCACCACTGCATATGAACACAACAATTCTCAAGTTGATTTCATCTGAATGGTTCGAAGACGGAGATGCGAAGCCTCCAAGCACGCCGTCTCGTCTACGTCTGTATTTAAGCCCACCTCCTTCTGGGATCTGCCCTGCCTGCCTTTGAGTCTTGCATTGCACTTCCTCGCCTTAAGGACTTACAACTCGCAGGAGATACGGAGTTCTTCCGCCAATGGACTACGACGCTCACATGATAGGGCGGGGTCGCGCGAAGATCGTACGATAGGGCTGACGGACGAGAGCAAAATGTATCCTGGGTTGAATGGTGATGCTTCTCGGACCATTGCCTTGCAACCGCTTCATTTGAGAGTGCGTATTGGGCAAGCTGGCTGGGACTAAGAGGTGTCGAACTCACGAAACATCTACGTTCGACGCGTCAGGCACAGCGATCGAATCTGTTGTGCGGCGGCGTCCTGAGTGTCTGCCAAAACCGTCATGCGGGTAAGACGCTAGCGGGAGTGGCCGCCAAAGCCAAACGCCACTCGCAAGCTCCCAACTCGTCCAAGCGCAATTGCGACTTCGGTATCCCCAATCTTTTGGCCGACCGATGCACTTCATGTTGACCGATGTGTACGGATGTCGCTAACCATGGTGCTGCTGAAAGGATTCACTGTATGCTGTGCGGGGCAAACAGCCTCACCATAGATTAACACATGCTTCTCCTACCTTGCTGTCTCGTCAACAAGTCCTCAAGCTGTCTCTGCTTGGTATATAACATAACTTCAGTGAACCTCTAGCATATACCTTTCCTTCTCCGAATAGTCAAGTTTCAGATACTTCAGAAGCTCTGAGAAACCGAAGCACTGCAACTGGCCCACTGCCGCCGCTCAAGCGCAATGGAGTACTTACCGTCCGAGCATTGGCTATCGGAAGAGGATGACTTCACCGGCAGCATCCACCTGTTCGATCTCAGACTGAATTGCTCCACCATTTCAAGACCAAGTGTATCACCGGTAAGGGCTTTGTTCAACTAGCATCACCAGCCCCAGCTCAACATCAAACCCAGGATGAAATGCACTCGGACCCGTTCTTCACACCGACCTGTCCGGGATGGTACAACTACACACCATCTCCACCGAACCACTCATACCACATGTCCGCACCATCTGGCAGCTTCGACTTTGCAAACGACAGTCGATTCTGCACTTCCCGGCCACCGTTAACGAATCTAGCCTTTCCTCCAGCTGAAAGAATGGAGTTAGCAAACGGAGTAGGCAAAATCAGTGTATGCCACGCCCCTAGATACCTCCACGCTTCGAATGCCACGTGACTTATGACTGTTCCCCTCACAGCGCCGCCGCGCTCAAAACCGTGCCGCGCAACGAGCGTTCCGCGAGCGCAAGGAGAGAAGAACCAAAGATGTCGAGATCCAGCTCGCGACGCTGAAGGAGGAGTATCGGTCACTGGAGTGCTCGCATGCACAACTTTCCGCGTCCTACGAGAAGATGCGGAAGGCGATGGAGGTGCTGACCAGGGGTGGCGGTGAGAAGTTGATGGATGATGCGAATACTGTGAGGGACCTGCTAGGTGTTTTGTGTGGAGAATTTGAGATCAAGGAGGAGAAGTAAGGCTGTTGTCGTTGTTGCAGGCAGCGGAAGTCTCCGTCGTTGCGTTCTACACCACCTTGGCACTCCAGCGAAGGCTCGTAAGCGTTTGAGAAGCAGGCGTTCGGCGACATCAAAGATATCGCAACAGCTCGATCGGCGAAGGAGCTTGAGCAGTAAACAAGCCATGTCGTATTCTCATCTAACTACTGCTGCCACCTCTATTACTACTCAACGGAAAATTCTACAAAGCATAGCATCATAAACAGTAAGATCGTAACTAAGAACATTAACAAAGCTCCCAAGCCGCCCTCTATTAAGATACTCCAGGACTTTCCTCCCGCTGCAGTTCTCCGCCTCTTCTACCCCACCCAAGCACAAGATTTTGCATCAGCGACTCCCACGTGCGAAACCGCTTGTCCGCCAATCGACTCCCTCATTGAGCCTCTAAGCCGGACACGAGATACCGCCGACCTCCGCATTCACATACTGCTTACGCGTAGTCGGTCTTTCAAAGTCGCCCCTCGTCAACGGCCTGTTGTACATAAGGCAAGCAATCGACGGATCGCCTCCAGGAGCGGTATAGACGGGCGCGCTGGGCACGTTCTCAGCCATGAATGCGGCCTTGCAGTCGCCGGTGTAGCCGTAGCCGTAGCACTGCTCGAGACACTGCGTCCAGATATCGGTGCGGTTCCGGTACTCGAACGTCGACATGGGGAGGTAGTAGGCGTAGATCTGGTTCGGCCGGGTGCTGGCTTTAGGCTGCCAGCAGTCGGACCTGCGGTCCGCGAGCGGGTTTGTCACGCTGCACTCGGCGGGGATCGGCTTGGCGAGTGGGCCGCCGGCGCGGGTTTGGAGGGAGGGGACGGGCGAGCTGGTGCTGAGGACGGCGAAGAGGGAGGTCGCGACGAAGCTGAGGGCACCGAAGAGCATGTTTGCGGCTGTGAGGTCTGAGACGTTGATTGACTGGGAAGGGCGTGTTTGAAACGTTGGATGTCTGAGCTCTGGATTGATTGCAGGAGAAAGGGTTTGTTTTGAAGCTTGAGAGGCTGTCAAGTGCTGTGATGGCTGCTTCTGAGGCGCGACCCTCAACCCTTATATGCAAGCAGCCTCTTTCCTGCCACGCTCCTACCTCTCACGTTTACGAAGGCTGGCTTTGACAAGCACACCTCAGCATACCACCGAAAAGGCCCTGCAGACGTCATTGGGTGCGCTCATCTCCGATGCTGCATGCTGCCTCCTCGCTTAGTGCGTGCACTGCCTCTAGGATTCGACGGGAATGAACAGCAGGTGTTCTGGGCTGAGTGGATGCTTCTGCCCGGTGGTGAAACGACGTCGGAACGACTGGACGAGGATCCCGGTATACTACTATACCAAGCTCCTCGGATCGGGTTTACCCAGCACCGGTTGCACTTCCCAGCTGCAGGCTCCCCGTCAGCCCGCCAGGTCCATCCACAGCCTGCAGAGCTTTATCGAAAGGCTAGTAACAGCATATTCCGATGGCCTCTCTAGTCATTGAACTACAGCTATCTTCGGTAGCGGTTTATACGAGGCTCTGCAGGGATCAAGGTCTCATCGTTCTTTCAGGAACCGCTTCGTACCGCGGTCCACGGTAAGCACTTTCAGGTCTGTTTCCGTGATGCGGTCCAAAAGCAAGAAGAGCACTATTTGCAAAGAGCATCCGTGGTTGAGGGACATGTGATTGCGACGAAGAGATGCGACGCTAAGCATATCAGCCTCGCTTCAAGCAAGAATGTTTATTTTCAGCCATGATTTTTACATTAGCAAGCAAGCAAGTCTATTTAGCCAAGGAAGAACGACTACAATCACACCGCATCGCCTGGGTGCTGTTGGTAAGTAGTATGTCACACGTGTGCGACCATGGCCTGATCGCCTTGTGTATCCGTTTCCGGTCATCTGAATCCAAACCTGAAGCCTTCTATCTCTGGGTACATGTGCATCATCAGTCTTGCTACCACCATACGTGGATACACGGGGCCGCGCAGACCCGTCTTCAGAGGGGAAGCGTGCAGCTTCGGGACCAGCCGTTCGCTCAGGGTGCGTCGTCATTCCTAAACAGGCCTGGAATCCCGACTACGTCTTTCCTTTCCCACTCCTCTCAGGTTTGCTGTTGTCAATAGAGAATACTGGAAATTGTCATTGAGTGGAGAACATAGGCTGCACTACGCTCAAATTCTATGCAGTCGGTTGCTGCGGTGCCTTCGCCACAAGGAATACGTAACGGGCATGCCGGCAGCTCTTCCACAGGGATCAACTCAGGAAGGAACGCTTCCAGAAGGTTTCATTGACGTACATCATTAGTGCACGACAGCAACCAGCTTCAACGTTCAAAAGCGGATTCGGGTTGCTCGTCAGCACACGCGATGCCCAAGGGATGGATTACGACTCGTATCTTGGCGTTATCTGATCAGCAACCACCAGCAACAAAAACCTACTATCCGGAATTCACACCCGCGCTACGGCACCAGAAAAATTTGCACCACTAGCTTAGCTCAGCCGATCAGAGAAGGCTCGTCCCGCAACCGTCGTCTTGGATCGGACGGGTTCCCAAGAGGGAAGCTTTACCGGTCGTACAAGTGAGTAATTATAGCCCGAGAACACCGCACCATGGCATTCGTATCGCAAGTCAACCGACTACCGGCCACCTGGCCGTGCTAGAAGCGGATCTTCTGCGCCACTGCCGTGGGCTGTCCGTCATGTCTGTGCTTGTCGTACTTGTGCCCAGACGGTCGCTCCTGAGGCTCTGTATCTTGTGAAGGGTCTATCGATAGATCGTTGGAACTGTACTAGCAGATGTGCAGCCCTCGATAGTCCGAGAGTAACCGTGCCAAGGTTTACGAACTCAACCACCTTGGAGCAGGGACGGCCAACAGGTCCAACTCTGAACAAGCTCATCTACCAGCAGACTTCCAAAGCTTCTGACATTCATAGTTGTCACATGCCGATGCCAGCAACGAACGACCAAATCCAAGGTTAGCAGCAACAACTTGCAGCGGCAGCGTCGGGAAGCCATGCACAGGCCCATCGAGGAACCCTTCGACTTCTGCCCATGACTCCCCTACCGCTAACCTTCAGCTGCAATCAAGACCAGAAAACAAGAAACCGACCGCATTACTAACGCAGATGGGCCAGTCCACCGTCTCCCGTACAGCAGTCGGTCCCGCTTCCGCGAACGCTTCCGGCAACAGTAGCTCCATGTACAAGCAGCGAGGCCCGGTGCCAGATGCCTTTACCCATCTCCGAGCTGGTATATCCACTTCAACGCGTCCATTAGGAGCCGTGGCTAAGAATACGGCCTATCTGATAGCGTGACTGGGCGCGAAAAGATTTCAGCGTTGGCCAGAACGCAAGAGAGTTAACTGCAGGAACACCCATCTGCACAGCGGGACGGACGCGGATGCGCATGAATAGAGGCATCTGCAACGGGCATCGCTTGGTTTATGCGAAGATGGAATACCAGTATCAAGCTGGCGAGTGTGCGGATGACTCGGCTTGTAAAAAGTGTGCAATGCGCGAACTACAGGTGTGGACTGTACCTTCCATCAGTCATTGTTTGCGTCTTCAATGATAGTTGAGCGTCTGTTGAATCTGAGCATCATCGTGAGGGTTGTGATGGTTCACAACTTATGGCAGTCTGGAAGGGAGTTTCGGACCGTGATCCATCCTCTCATCAAGGCGTTGCAGCATCAGCTGTTGTTGTCCTAGTGCTTGCCGATATCACTGAGACCGTTAGCACACGTGGAACAAATCGTCCGGTGCACCGTCCACGATCTTCCGCTTTATGCATCGAGAAGATTGTGGGCAAAACACCAATAGTCACGCACACAAAATGGGCCACATGTACGAGGTTCGACACTGAGAACTCGTTTCATCTGTCAAAGACGTCGCAACGTCTCCAGTGCCTCTCAGGCGCATCTAAGCATAATACATGATTCGAATCGTGCAACACACGGGCCGATTTTCAAGACTGAGTTCGAGTTCGCGCCATAACACCATCGCTCGCAGACATCGCGGCCCGATCCACCAGCGCCATGAACCAAAAGGGAAGAAGAAAGCAGACGTCAGAAGGGCTTTTCCCAGGCGCATGACTCCGCTGTGCGTTATCGTGGAAACCGTGAATATCCGCAAATAGAAAAAGAAGACAGACGAAAGCGACGAGGGGATGGCAGAAGTATGGTACAAGAATGGAAGGGCGGGCGCATGCGCACAAGTGCGACGGAGCCATCTCGCTGCTGAGACGTCCTAAGATTGTTCCGTGCCACATTGCCGTCAAGCCACTACGGCTACAATGCTGGAGAAATCCCTCGCTGCAGCAAATCCGCGAAAGCCCCTCAAGGCCGCCGTCTCCACGCCAGATCGCCATCGCCATGTTCCTGAGGGTTCTTGCGGCCACGGATCCCTATCTCGTTAGCGCTTCGGGGAGAGACCGAGGAGTGCTCTCATCCATCGGCAAGCCCAGGACAACCGTAGCGCCGTTCGGCGGAGAAGACTGCGGAGGTGGCAGCTGCGATTCCGAAGGCGCTTGCACTGACGATGCTACCGCAGACAGTGCTTCCGTCTTCTTCTTCCTGCTCGTGTAGTCGCTCAAGCTGAGCTTCTTCTTCTGCATCGGGCTCGGCGTAACAGCAGCCGCAACGTTAGGCGAGAAGATAGGCGGTTGCACGGTGAGGGCGGATGGAGATTGCGCGATAGAGCCGGCCAGCGGTCCTAGTGCGCCAGGGACAGAGGGCGTGGTGGGCGTCATGGAGGACACAGAAGAGAGCAGCGGAGGATGTGGAGGAAGCTGGACGTGCAGACCGACTGTCTTCTGCATCGGGAGCGGGTGTGACGGTGCCTGTGCTTGTGCTGTAGCGGGCCAAGGCGGCGGCGGCGGCTGTATGGGCGGATGTGAAGACTGTGCAGGATGTTGAGATACTGGACTTTTACTTGGCGTTGCTGAATGCATCACAGCCGACGATGTCGAATGGAAGCCAATGCTTGTGTCCGCGTCTTTCATGTCCACATCCTCATGCTCCTCGACGTGAGATGTCGCTGAGGGCGAAATGACGGATAATCTTGAGTTCGAAGATACCGAAGAACCAAGTTGCGCGGGCGAGGTTGCAACATCCTTCTGTAATGGACACCCAGATGTACTGTTCGCCCATGGTGACGAAGCCGCAGCTGACGAGGAAGCTACTGGAGACAACTGATCACTATCGGCATTCTTCATAACAACATCCCGGAGATCCACGGAGTCAGACCTTGCAGCCTCAGCATGAGTACGCTGGCTTCGCTCGCGACGCTCTCTTTCTTCTCGAGCCCGCTGTAAGAGAAGTTGTACCGGCGAGCTGCGTGGTCTGCGTCTCTTCACCACAATATTAAGGTTGTATGCGAGACCATTGTCTGCTTCTGTTTGTGTCGACGCGTCGGTGTATACAGGTTTAGGCTTCGGTGGCGGCTGCGCAGCAGTAGTGGACGCGCGTGACGGCTGAGTGGCTTTGGACACCGCCCGCTGGCCGTTGACAACATTTGAAGTCGATGCGCCGCTATTCCGTTTTCGCCGCTTCGTGGTGTGCTGCTCGTTGAGCTGCAGTTGCTCGAAGAGGCGCTCCTCTGCCATCATCTTCCTCTTTTCACGGTCTGAAATCTGGACCCCCAATCCATAAGCGGCATTGGTGGATGCGCGAGCCATAGGCGTGATATCCCGACTGCCAGGCTTGCTATGCGAGGATCCCGAAGCCGAACGGCTGTCTACTTGATCGTCTTCAGTATGGATACGATGTAGGGTTTCGCTTCCGGCGCGGCTGTTGGTGGCGCATCCAGTGCTCAGCGGTGATATCTGCGTACCGTTCTTCCGAAGTTTCTTCGACTTGACTAAGTTTTGGTTCTGGGAAGTAGTCTCCGCCACGTAACCATGGTTACGAAAGCAGACACGTTGCAGAATACACTCAGCCGGCGGTAAACTGCAGGCGCAGCCGCCATACGCGCCAAGCACAACCTGTGCCCAGTGCGAAATCTCTTCCCCCCTCTCGATGTTGTGAATTCCTCCTTTCGTACGGGATGCTTCACTGAGAAGACGAAGGTGGTCCTCCATCAGATCCCAGCCGATTGTTACCTCTTCTAATGCCGAGATATCCCTTTTCGCGATGAAGCAAAAGTGATACTGAGTTCCCTCCGTTATCAGTATTTGCATTCGGACGTTCGGCCGACAGCTTCTTCGAATGTAGCGCAGGTTGTTGCCTTCGTTTCTGGCATCGATGTAAATCGGTAAAGGGGGGCAGAAGAAGACGAAGGGCTCCGGATGTTGCAAGGCCATCCATCGTCCGGATGATGATGAGACGTAATCGTGTTTCAAGCCGACTTGCCCTTTGAGCTCTCCAACGTAGCCGCCGGCAAGGACATCACTGGCTACTGTTAACAGTTGCCACGTTGGATGGACGCCTTGTTTCGTAATGCTCTGGTCCGTTTCGATCTCCACGGTAAGCCCTGGGTCTCGGGCTTCCAGCTCTTCCATTGACGAGAAGCGCGAGAAGATCTCATTGCGAGTTTTCCCGTTTGTGACTAGCGGCAGGGCGTTGGGATCTACAAGCCATTCTGTCAGAAGATCAGTGACAGCGATGTTGTCGAATGAGTTAGCGGTGATTATCGTGAACTCGGGTTGGCGATACAACTGCATGAACTCGGGAGAGAAGTAGTCGCTCGTCTGCTCCGTCGACCCGTAATTGACGGGAGATTTCATGGGGCTTTGGCCGTTCCGAATGACCGAGGTGGCTCGTTTGCGAGAGGCATGAGTTGGTGCCTGTGGAGTTGCGGACGCAATTGATCCAGAACTCTTGTGCGTGGTTTTGGGCCGTTTGTTCGGGATATGCGAATCGCGTGGAGCCCCGGTCTTCCGATCCGTAGTGTCGTGGAGGTCTTGTTTGTCGCCAAGAGGCCAGCCATTGATCTGCACCGGACCCGACACGGACTCTCTGGCCTTCTTCTTGTGGCTTTTGGTAGCAGCTCGTTTGACTTTCTTGTCGCCCACGTTGGGCAGCTCCCGGATTCCCTTTTGTCTCTCGACCGCACGCTTTGCATCAAGCGGCCGTGGAAGACAGTCGACGCATTCGTGGACGTCGGGAACATCTGTATGCTTGTCGTAGTAGCAGATTATGTGCTGCCATGTATTGCACACTTCGCACAAGACTGTACTGCCATCGTCGTTGTGGTAGCCGCAGATGCATTTAATGATTCCGTCCTCGTCTTCGACAGCGCCATCCGGAAGGGAATACCCGTTCGATAGGCCGTTGACAACAGTGGGAGAGCCGGATGTGTAAGCGGGTGCCGAGCTTAGCTGGGGACCAGCGTACGTCTTCAGTGGAGGGTCGTCTGTCATACTACGACGGTATTTCTCCAGTAGCCTCTATGATCGAGCAAAGCTTAGATCCGTTCTCGACCTGAATCGCATGGCGTCCGAAGTACCGATTTGGCACGAACGCGCGCTGTGATTTCTCGAGAGTGTTCCGGTTCGACGAATGATTCGAGCTACCGAGGAGACGAGGCGTGTGCGGTCGCGCTCGCGCTCGTAGGGGTACTACCAGGAAGCTCTCGCTGTGCACTCTGTCCAGCCGTCAGAGGTCGAAGCACCCAACACAATACTCAAGGCCAAAAACCGAAGAATCTCTGCACTGTGCTGTCGCAGGTGGGTATAGACGACAGTTGGGTAAGGTGTAGCGAACGTGTAGGCGACTCGAGCTGAGTTGACGAGAGTTGATGAGGCGAGGTGGTGTTATCTTTGAGGTGGCCGCAAGCAGACAATGGCATGCGGTAAGTCCAGGGGCAGCGGTCAAAGGAGCCGAGGGCGATGGCGTGGCGGTGGAGTTGATGCGACGATGTTCATGAGGTGCGAGTGGGAGAGAGGGCGCAATGGAGGAGATGGCACAGCCAGATTGTGACGAGAATTGGGAAGCAGGAGGAGGGACAGGGGGGTGGTTGCGCTAGCCACCGAAAGGGGCTTGGACCGTTCTGACAAGTACGCCGGAACGTCGGAGCCGGCAGCCCAGTCGACGACATGCTGCGTCGGCAGCCTGGTTCGAGGATATGGACAATTTGCCGTGCGTTTGGCGCATTTTGCGAACAAGAGAGAGGCAACATTGCGGTCGGCACAAGCGGGCGGGTGCTCCTGCAGTTTCTGTGATGGGCGAAGATGCAGTTGTAGGTTGAAAGATCTGGGGGCGGGCAGCGACTGCACGAAGAAAGAAGGAGTGATGAAACCGAAATGGCTGGGGCGAGCAAAGAAGAGGCCGGGGTGCCAGTTTGACCTAATCATGTGCGTGATGCTGATTGCTCGGAAAGCCGAGTGCTACCGCAGTTGATGCCTGCCCGGCCGAGTAGCGTGCCAATGGACAACGTTCGGCGAATTGAGCGTTGCCTAGTAGTCTAACGTCATCCGGAGAGCCGCTGCTGGACGCACGTTTAACAGAATGCCATGCGCAATGCTCCAACGCTACACATTTCCGATAGAAAGCCGTGGTAGAGCTGCACTTGCGCGTGTGTTGCTGGCGAGAACACTGTACTGGTTTCAGGTGGCAGTTTTACCGCATCGATGACCTGATAGGATCGAAGCTGAGTTCTCAGCATCCCCATATGTCATGTCGGGGATGCTTCAGGAAGCCATTGCAGGGAAGCAACGAACTGCTGAGAAAACTTAAGTTACCGTCCTTTGCTATTCAAAGTTAGTGTGGTCTGCTCGCCGCTAAAGAACGGCGCCTCCGGTTCGACCGCAGGCTTATACTGACTCGGCTTATGTCAGCCGTTTCATTACCACCACCTTGCACATTGTCGCCGGGGTCTCGAGTTGCGCTTTTACCTCCTTCCATAAAACTACTGCTCACACCGCCAACAGCCAAGATGAGTCTGGCTACGAAAACGCAATCGCAGAAAATCTTCGAAAAGCTGCGGGCAAGACCTGCGAACAAGGTCCATACACCCCACCCTCCCTTACCGGATCCCATGCCCTGACCCTCTCTAGATATGTTTCGACTGCGGAGCAAAGAACCCCACATGGTCCTCCGTGCCCTTTGGGATATACCTTTGTCTCGACTGCTCGGCGAACCACCGTAACCTCGGCGTTCACATCTCCTTTGTGCGGTCAACCAATCTGGACAGTAAGAGAATCCCCGGCCCAAGAGCCACAGACGGGGGGCTGACACTGGGAATTCAGTCTGGCAATGGGATCAGCTGAGGATCATGAAAGTGGGCGGGAATGAGTCGGCGACCAAGTACTTTCAGTCGCATGGCGGATCCGCTGCGCTCGCGAGCAAAGACCCGAAGACGAAGTATACCTCGAACGCCGCCACCAAGTACAAAGAGGAGCTGGCCAGGCGGGTGGCCGCAGACGCGAGACAGTATGCTTCCTTTGCCAGCGTTCCTTCCCAATCACTCACACCTCCCAGATACCCAGATGAAGTCGTAATCACCGATACAGCCGACGCAGAAGCCGAGACTGGCGCAAGCACACCAGCCGGCGAACCGGAAGACGACTTCTTCTCGTCTTGGGACAAGCCCACTGTCAAGCGCCCAAGCAACCCTCCTTCACGGACAGCGACACCAGCAGCGGGCAGCCGCACCGCCTCGCCCTTCCTGAACGCCCCCACAAACGGCAATGGTACCGCGCGTCCAAAATCTCCGCTCGCAAGCTCCGAATCTGCCACCGCACCGGCCGCACCCCGCACAGTCTCCTCATCCGCCATAAGAAAGACGACCACAACCGCTGCGCCTCGCAAAGCCAACATTCTCGGCGCGAAAAAGACAAAGCTCGGCGCGAAGAAGGTTACCGCGAGCGACGGGCTTGATTTCGAAGCCGCAGAGAAGAAAGCGAAGGAGGAGGCCGAGCGGATAGAGAAGCTGGGGTACAATCCTGACGCCGAGGCCGCAGCTACCGAGAACACGGCCAAGAGCAAAGCGCCGGCGGCGGTCGACACGAACATTGTCGCGCCGACGCCTGTAAGCCCTGCTCGCGCAGGCTTTGGCGCGACGAAGGGAAGGGAGAGGAGCAGTAGCGAGATGGAGAGGCTGGGTATGGGAATGGGACGGCTTGGGTTTGGGCAGGTGGGCGGTAACAAGCCTGCTGCGGCTGCGCCGAAGAAGATGGGATTTGGATCGACGAGCAGAGCCGCTGGACAAGAGGGTATGTATCCAAGGTCCGGGAATGATGTCAGAAAGAGAGCACTAACAAGTTAATAGACGATTCGGAACGCTACGCTCGCGAGAAGTTCGGTACCCAGAAAGGCATCTCATCCGACGAGTTCTTTGGCCGCAACGCCTTCGACCCCTCGGCGCAAGCTGAGGCTAAGGGGAGATTGCAAGGCTTCGAAGGTGCCACGTCAATTTCCTCAAACGCGTACTTCGGCAGGCCGGAAGATGAGGGCCCAGCTGATGATTATGGAGATTTGGAGTCGGCTGCGAAAGACTTTGTCAGGAAGTTCGGTGTCACGGCTGGCGATGATTTGGATAACTTGACCAATTTGTTGGGTGAGGGTGCCACGAGGCTACAAGGTGAGTTCAGATGGTGCCGTATATGGGAGAACGACGACTAACGACTAACCAGGTGCCATTCGGAACTACCTGAACGGTTAGTTGCACTGTTGTGGTGAATTGGCGTCTGGAGTTTAGATGGGGCTTCCGAGGATGCATGGTATGGTAGGCTCTGGCACTTGGGGTGTAGCACAGTTAGGAGCGTAGGTAGTCGTTTATGAGATCCTACTCAGAAAAGACTACATCACATCCTAGGCCAATGAGCACTGGGGATTCTAATCATGCATTCGTAAACAGCATCACCCTGGAGATGGCAATCTTCTTACGCGTACCTTTCATCTGGACGTGGGAGGCTTTGTTCAGTTAAGATAGGAGCTTAGTAGCAGCTAATCGCAGATGGTAAAGAGCTTTAAGGTCCTCATGATTTAGAGCGCCGTGATGAACACTGGCACTTCATCCCCTGCCATTGGCGATGTGACATAGGTTACGCCTATGGATTATCTGCCACGTGATTGCAACTCTGACTCGATGTCTCCGGTCGACCAACTCCCGTTTCTTCCAAATGCCCGAATGTCGGATACGCAGGCGCGAAGCGTCATTCGTGATGCCGCAGAGGCAGTTAATCTGGTGTGTGTCAAGTGCATGTTACTACAACCTTCACTGATTGACTGTAAAGATTGCCCGCTCATCATGGCAGCGCTCGCTCACCTCTTGGTTGTATGTCCCAATTGGGATAGTAACCATACTACTCGCATGTTTTGGCGTGGATTCTCTCATACGTCTAAGCTCAGTCTCTTTTCCAGCCTCTGTAGCTTGCATGATTGCTGTCTTCTTTGCATTGATCGCTTGTGAGGCTATGCTGGGTGACCGGAAAACCAAGAAGCTGGTTGCACTGCTAGATATACCGGTAATGCCGCAAGGTTCCCCTCTTACCATCAGAGCACTCATTCTCGCTAGGGTGGCTTCGCTCTTCGTTACATCAATGTCCTGTTCTGCCCTTCGTTCGTACTCCTTCCACTCAATCAGCCGATCGGTGGAGTAGAAGCTGGCAAGATTATCGGAGTCTTCAGTTGGTCGAACTTAGCCAAGTTTTCTCGTAACAGCTCACTGAACGGAAAGCAGTTATCGGATACTTCATCATGACCGCTCTCACTGCGTACCTTGTCCGAGGGTTACAGCTGCTGCTCGGTACATCGAAACGGTCCCTACTTGAAAGAGCGGAGGAGCTGGGTGATCGGGACGAAGACATTCCTCTCACGCAAAGCCGTCACAACTCGGAAGTTGAGACAGTCACGCTGTCCGAAGCGGCCTCTGCATTCAACTTCTCCATGTCGACTCCCGTAGAAGAGCTTCAGGCTCCCCTGAGAGCACAGGATCCTGCGCAAGTTACCGGTACAGGAGGCCCTCCCACAGCAGATCCTATGCCCTCCGCATCAGATGCCACAGCAAGTCTGCTTCGTCAGAATCTTCCGGCACTTACACGAGCTCAGACGTGGGCGGCCTTCGTCAACGCAAATCTCGACATCATTAGCTACAGCGCCATGTTCATCTTCATTGGCCTTCCTGTTTACTACGCTGCCGACTACGCGATGCCCGCTCAGCTTTGCCTCAATGTCCTGGCTTACTTCGCGGCATTATCTCTTCCTCCGCTCTGGAGACGGTACCTACACCCTGCGGTCGTCGCATCCGCCATCACCATCATCGGCATTTGGGTCCTAGCCCTCACTCGGCGGAGCAGCCTTGACGATGGCTTGCATGCTTATCAGACCAAGACGAAGTACGCTCAGCTTCTGCATGGGAAAGGCGATCTGCCATATCCAGGCGCTGGTGATATCTTCAGCAGCGTCCTGGATGTTAGCATCGTGGCGCTCGCCCTGCCCATGTTTCAGTACCGACACGAACTTCGTCGCGCCGTAGGTCACCAGTGCTACTTAAGCGATACCTCTCGAATCTTCGCCTCTCATTGTTGACCCCTCTCGCTAACGCCCCGCAGTTCCTTCCGGTGATCCTACCAAATATCAGTGTATCCATTGCCTCTCTACTCGGCTATCCGGCCTTCTGCCATGCCATCGGCATCGCCCCAGCACGTTCTCTCTCCTTCGCCAGCCGCAGTCTCACGCTCGCGCTCGCACAACCGGCAACCCAAAACATCGGCGGAGATCTCAGTCTTGTCGCTGTGCTTTGTATCACCAGCGGTATCATGGGGGTGCTGTTCGGACCAGCCTTGCTGAAGTACTTGAAGATCCCCGAAGGTAACTCCGTCGTCACCCGTCAACGCAAACGGCAGCTACATAGTAATGCATGCTTGGGCTAAAGACTGACTCTCCCTGGCTCTTCAGACGACTACATCACTCGGGGCGTGACGCTCGGCGCCAACTCCTCGGCCATCGCGACCGCCCTGCTGCTCGTTTCGGACCCGCGCGCCGCCGCGTTCTCGAGCCTGTCGATGGGGCTCTTTGGCACGGTTACTGTAGCTATGACCTCCGTACCGCCGTTGGTCCGGGTAATAACTGCCCTAGCTGGTGTACAGTCATAAAACAAAGTATACAGCTGTATCCGGATTAGTGGTATCAAGCCTCGTCGTTAGTGGACATAACCGCAATACAATCATCATCACTATCACTGCTTCGCATCACTGATTAGTACGATCTTCAAAGGACGATGCCCACCAGCGTAATGACCTTTCGATGCCTACGCTGTCCAATGAACCTTGGCCCTTACAGACAGCTGAGTACAGCGACAGGGAAGCTAGGTCGGCTAAGACTCCATGAACGTTGATGTAAGGCACTGTCTCGCTTTCAGCGAAGTTGACATGCGACATGTCCTCACCAAAGGATTCAGGATCGCCCGTGCAGTAGATTCGAAGTCAGTATGCCTTATGCTCTTTAGTGTGGATACATCGTGCGCGCATATAACCATTCCTAGATCGGTAAGAAATCCCTCGTCCAAAGGTGAGATCCAAATTGAAACAAGTCCTAGCCAAACTGGCCAGGTGAGTCGAGATCTTCGAAACCCTCGGACATCTTTAGCCAGAACATGTTGCGAGCTATCTTGAAGCGTTGTTGGTGGGTGGAGGTTTGTTGAAATTGGTTGGTAGGGTGAGGTTTGTGGGGTTGGTCAGATGACTAATTGGTTGGTCAGGTGACTAGCACGATGGTCAGCCGAGCTTTTAGCGTGGTCTAGGTGAGTTGCATCCTGAGTGGTGTTGTTGGGTCTGTCAAGGGACCGCTCGAGGTCCGTGACCATGTGGCTAGGTGCAGCAAGGGTGCAATGAGACGGCCACACAGACACCAACGGACGACGGTGGCCGGGAATATATCAGCTTCCGGGTAGAAAGAGTTTTAGAGCGAGGTAGCTTGGCACGGTTTACAATGTATAGCAGGATCAGACGGTTTGAGCTTTATGGTACCGATGAGTGTGATGCTGTCGTAGATACTTCTGCAAGAGTGGTAAACTTCTCGTCTATGTGTTCCTGGTATATGATGGGGCTCTGCTTCGCGGCCACGAGAGACCGGGAGTCGCCTAGCTGGAGCTGCCCTCCAGCGGGTGATGCCCGCTCCACCTCTCAGCTTGTTGCGTTGTTCCTGGGTGAGCTGGGAAATGAACCATTTAGAGGCGGTGCCTCGAAGGCATTTGTCCAGGTTCTGCTGGATGGTGGTGGAAAATTTCGAGCACGCGACGTTCTCGGCGGCGTCAATGAAGGCGTGAACGCTCCTGAAGTAGATCTTGTTGCCCTTGTCGACGACGTCTCCCTTGCCGAACTCTTTTTCGTCGAGGAAGGGGTTGAAAAAGCCCACGTCCTCGGGGCGGAAGCGTTCGTCGTTCCCGTATCGCGGTCCGTCCTCGTCCTCGTCCGAAGGGTAGGAATGGCGAGGTCAGTGCTCGCGATCTCGATCGCTGCGGCGGCGGCGGCGGCGATCCGATTCACTGCTCGAGGATCTGTTGGGCCCATAGGGTAAGTCGAAAGCATCGCAAACACCGACGGACAGCAGGAGTCTAGCGGAGTTGCTACAACCTTTCAGCAGGTATTGACGAATTTCATTAATGTATACCGCGGCCTTCTGGCAAGCGACTCCGTGATTCTTCACATATTCTTAAGCCGCCATGCGGATCTCTAGGCTCGAGAAAGGAGTAATCTGGGCACCAGCGCTAGGGCTACGGTAATATGGTGGTCTTCGCCTCCATCGATGATGCTTCTTGGAGCAAACATCGACAAGTTCCTTGTGACGCAGGTCGAGTGCCTTGTTGTTGTATCGATTGTTGTAGGAATTTGTGATCGCCGTGAGTGCAAAGATAACTATCGCATCATTAATGAAAGTCCGGCGAGTGCGCTGTACGGCCTCCCAAGTGATAGGCAGTGTCGCCGTGGCATCCGTCTGAAATTTCTTTGGTCGCCGCGCCTGTGGTTTCTCGTGCGCTTCGGTGATGGACCGGTCTTCCTACGGTTCCCGTAGATGTATTCCGGTATTGTGTACAGATTGGCAGCGTGCCACCATGTTCTTGTAGTGCCACACTACAGGGTCACTCGGCATCCACCCATGATTTCCACAGGACCAATCTCACAATCCGCCTTTTGGACTGGTCAGAGTGAAGTTTTGTTGTTCGCCATGAGCAAGCATCACCGGAACACAGGGCCATGGCCGCCCTTCAGCCTAGCACTTCCTAGCCGTGGGAGTTTCCAGCGCTCCGACACGCGCAGACTGCTATTGATTGCCATGACTTCACTGACCAGATCGTGCTGATAAGGTATGACAATCTTGCCTGCGGTCTCCCTTTGCCTGGAGTCCATCGTGAGCAAGGCGGCTTCAACCAATCCAGTCGGGTCTTCTGTCCACTCATAGATTGCTCCGGGTGTATCGTCTCTCGCGCTGATGATGTTCGCTATCTAAGTCATCTCCGATCGTATTAGACATGGTGATATGTTCTGAGTGAGCCAACATTGAAGACTCTTCGTCTTCCTAGTTACTCGCGGTGATGCTCCAGGAGGAAAGCAGCCCTAGAGATCTGGGTGCCTCGTCCAACTTGTCGAGGATCATTCCGAGTGTCGAACGGCACGTCATGCAATGCTCGAATCTTAGGCCTCAAGGTCCATCGTTCCGAGTTCTCCATCTGTTGTCCGCAGGCACGTTAGCAGAAAGGGCGTCTGAACCGATTCTTCGGCCCCTGTCCCAACCGCCAATGGGCAAGTCGGTCAAGTCGTTTTGCATTATCTTCTACAAATCCAGAAGCAAGAGAGTGAAGGTTGTTTTAAAAGGACGATATATCCGTGATGTATCCGTAGGGTGATCTATAACCGAAGGGGGGG